>NW_013670609.1:0-24822 GCF_000517525.1 Limulus polyphemus | reverse complement strand
ACATTATAACGCCCCCACGGATGAAAGGGCAAGCATGTTTGGTGGGACGGGGATTTGAACCCGCGACCCTCGGATTGTGAGTCGAGCGCCTTATCCACCTGGCCATGCCGGGCCATTAATAATTTTTGTTCTAATTAATCGCTGTTATAATCGTTAATCACAATTATGTTGTGACAAATTGTTCCTCAACAGAATGGTCATATAACAAATAAACCGTTTTTTTTTGTTTTTTTGCATGTATTATTCTACTCATTGTTTGTGAAAAGAAAGTACGAAAGTGATCTACCATTTTAAAGTTCAGATTTTTCTTATTGTCATAGGAAGCAAAGTTTATAACCCAAAAAGGTATTTTATTTATACACATTTCAAATACATTGAAAGTCAATAAACCATCAACCCTATTGTTTAATATCAATGAAGACGTTTAGCCACAGTAGGGATATGTTGCGAATTGGTTTTACGAACACATTTTTCATTTGAATATCGTGATCAACTTTATATTGATGCCTTTTTGTTGTTTTAAAAGATAATAAAACTATGACGTTTAGCTAATAGGAGCAAATAATCTTCATGCAATGTGTGAATAACACCAATTATAAACAGGAAAACCTTTCTTGAAAAACTATACCGAAGCTCCTCTGTAACACTTGTTAATTATAATTAATGTCCTAGAATACTTAGAATGTTCTAGATGATCTCATAAAAATCTAGTATCTTCGATAAATATCTAGAAGGGGACATCAGTTATTAATACGAGTTAGTAGAGTGAAGTAGTAGTAAAATGTCAAGGTGAAGTATTCAGCATGTGAATGCTGAGTAGTTGTTTACCTAATGTTAGTGAAGTATTTAGTTATAGTGATTAATAATTTAGTTATAGTGACGTATTTGGATCAGTGTCAGATACCACGCATATTCAGTTACTTGATTTATTAGCTCTGAAACTGTAAGAGTAATTTTTTTTTCGTTTGTCGTAGTACCATTTAGTGAGGTATTTCTATTTGAACGTAATTTGAAAACTTAGGGCTACAAGTTACAACATTATACAAATGAAGACAATTTGTAGAAACTGAAAGAAAAAATAAACTAATTTGTTATTATTACATGAACTGGACTTTGCATTATTTTCACAAAATAATAAAAAAAACAACCCAATAAAAGAACGGCGTTATAACAGTATTAAGAGATGAGGATCCAATTAGATGATTAAATTTAATATCGTGATCAATTTTACAATGGCTATGTTTTTATTATCTTTATAAGTAATTAATATCACGACGTTTCAGCCCATAGGAGTAGCCCATCTTCAGGCAATGTACCATTAACAACAATTACAAATTCAATGTGCAGTGTTTATTCTCGGCAGTGCAAGTGTTGAATTATTTACAAAAAAAAAATAAAAATAAAACACACATAAAAATAAAAAAGGTAGTGTGGAATTCCTACTTTCCCCAACTTATTCGTCCTTAACGTCATGCGCCTTCTAGCTAACATCAGGATTGAAATATTGGAAATGTAGCTTACAACCCCCCCCCCCCTTCTTGGATTGTGAAATTCCTTGAACAATCCTAATATAAAGATAAAACACTATACTAATTTGTCCATTCACAAAATATTTTTGGTGGTCTTCTTTCCTAAAGCTCTTGGTATATGGATGGGATGACCTTTTGTCCTTTGTTGTCACTGGAGGAGTTATTTCTAAGTAATGGTTAAGTGAATCCATTGGTGGCTCTATCCAAGTTGATCCTCTGAAAGTTCTTTTGACAGGACCCTGGGTTCCTCAACAGGTTAAATTTCCACTGACAAATTCTTCTCTGGAATTGCTCAGTTTGCTATTTCCTCACTAACATACTTCTAAAAACCATCATGGTGAATGAGATTTAGCTTGGATCGCATATTCTTCTTTATTCTGTAAACTACGTCATTAATTATTTTCATTAAACACATGACCCTTCTGAATGTTCGTTTTGATGTTTGTCCTTCTTTGCTATGGGAATTGTTCAGCCACACCATAGCACCTTCGTGAAATACTTCTTATTGACATTAAAATCATTGTGACTTTATCCAGTGTTTTCTGGGTAAAGTGTATATGAAATCTTCATTTTCCACATTCACGAGAGCACTTCAAACCACCAATTCTTCTAATCCCTCATGAAATATTGCAGTATCTGGTCCCACTATGCCTCAGTCAATGGGCGAAGAATAGTTGCTAATAATTCCTGTTATGAGTATTTCACTTCTTGATGGTACAATGACCACTCTCCCTGTTGTCATTGGAAGCTAAAACTCTGGTATAGTAATTGCCGTGAAGTACATATGGATTTTGTGATCATAGACAGTGAACCTATTTAAAGTTAGCTTAACTTCATATTCATACCTCCACATTAGTATGTGCACTCTTCAATGATGTTGTTTAACTTCACACCATGAGGTGTACTGAAACTTCCACGACAAAGGTAGCTTCCAACTTTCCTTTTGCTGGAACTTTATATTCACCTGCTGTTCGCAACAACCCCTCTTTTTTTTCATCTCTAAAGGTAATTTCCCATCCTTGGGTAAAAAAAAGACACGAAGTAGCTGGATTTATTGGGCGAAGTTCAACTGGAAACACTCCACATGAGATAAAAAGTTCATTATGAGTGGAAAACCGTCTATGCATTTATGGATATAAAACTTTGTAGTATGTTGCTCAATACTGGTTCTACAGCTTCAATGGTTCATCCAAATCTCTTAAATTTGTTTAATCTCTTTTTCGTATTTTTAATCTGTTTGGGCTTTGCAAAACGTCCTTAGGGTATTGTCTCCTCGATCTGATAACAGCTGTTGATTCATTACAGGCTTGACTGTAAGGACCATATTCATATCAGTTCTCTCTTACTATTATCTTCTTGGAGGAGTTCTTATTCAATACAGGTTTTAATGTACAGCTTCTCACAATATGGCCTTTCAAGTTACACTTGAAACACATAATTGTGCACTATTTCCTTCATTCTGTGTAACTTGCTGCCTGATAAACCATTTTAGTTCTAGACTACAGTTAGAGAGAGTTCATGTTTCGAAACTACGTGATCTGACGATCCCTTAACTTCAAGAACGTGTCTTTAGTTGGAACTTTTGAGTCGACACAGCTGTTTCAATCTTTGTATTTAATAATTCGTTTCCAGATGTTTAGTTTTGTCAGTGATGTTCTTTTCTACATCATTAATGTCTTTCTTTACTTCATTTATGTAGTTTTGTACTTCTTACCTTTTGTCATTACAACCTTTCTGTATTTCTTCAGTTTTATTATTGTAATCTCTCTCTTTGGTCTGCTCATACTGTCACCTTTTGGGAATCTTCCTTGTACAGGAATGACAGGTAGTGTGGTGGTCAAATACAAGGAAGTGTAGTGCTGCTAATTAACCAGTATGTACCCATCCATGTCTGTGGCACTCGATCACAACCTATTTTACATATTTTCACGCACATAGTCAGCTTCTTACTGCTATTGATCTATCCATTAATTCACGTTTTTTTGGAGAGTTGACGGAAACTCATGGGGAGTTGATAATTTTCCCAACGTTTTGAGAGAGACTGGCTGTGGTCGCTGCAACTCGACCCGTGTGTCATGGTGGAAGTTGAAGCAGCCTGGCCCTCCTTTACTACTCTATTGGAGCTTGATCCTGCTTTCGTTAGTCTTCTAAGTCTTCCATCTATTAACGACCGTGTGGAGGCGATAACTGATTGTATAATTCAAGCAGCTGTTCATTCAATCCCCAGAACCTCGACTCATTTCACATAGTATCCTTGTCCATGGTGGTCTTCTACGTTCAAGCAGAAATGAGCCTGGGATATCTTTTGCAGGTATCCCAGTTTTTACAACCACATTGCTTTTCAGCAGGCTTGTGCCTGTGCCCAGCTGGTCAGGCATCAAAGCCAGAAGAAATCTTAAATTACTTTCATTAGCAGCATCTCTTCTACCACTAGTTCCAAAGCCGTCTGGGGCAAAATTCCGAAGGACAAGCGGTGCATGTTTCCCATCCCCTTTCCATCTTCCTCTCCAATGGCTAGAAAGTTGCTGATGTACAAAGCATTGCCGATACTCTTGGAGAGTGCTTTACTACCTTTCCAGCAATTCTGTCTCTTATCTCTACTTCTTGGAAATCAAGTCTCAGGCTGAGAGAGTGCTACTGTCCTTTTAGGCAGATTTTCTCTATGATTATAATCACTCATTTACACTGTTCTAGCTTAAACTTGCTCTTCAAGGTCTGACCAACGTACTGCCATACCAAAATAATATTCATTATGAGATGCTGTATCATTATCATCCTGCCTCTCTTGCTCTTCTTCTGGCCGTTTTTAATTTTATTTGGCAAGAGAACGTTTTTCGAAACGTGGGAGAATCCCAAGATTCGTTCTAATTATCTAATTGACTAGCTGTCTCTGTAAGGTTTTGGAAAAGATAGTTAATGTTCTTCTTGTTTGGTTCCTTGAATCACCCAATGTGGTTTTTGTAGACAGTGCTCCACTATGGACTACCTGATTCGTCTCAAAACATCGATCAGAGCATCTTGTTTCTATATCCTTTGATCTTGAGATAGCTTATGACACTACATGGAGGTTTGCTATTTTGCATGGCATCCACTCCTATGGGTTGCATGGCCATTTGCCATATTTGTTTGTAACTTTTTACTTGACAGGAGATTCCAAGTCCATGTGGGTTCGATCCTGTCTTGCTCTTTCACACAGGAACTTTGAGTTCCTCAGGGTTGTGTCTTGAGTGTCACATTTTTCAATACTATCATTAAACAACTTTCTCTAACTGTTGCAAACAGCCTCTATGTCGACAACTTCCACATTTCTTGTTATTCATTAAACATAAGGTTTATTGAGTGGCAGCTTCAGACTGCTCTCTCTTGCTTGTTGGGATGGACCAGACAAAACGACTTCACCACCTCTTCTTCTCAGACCATTTGCATTCATTTTTGCCAACAGCATGGTTTGCATCTGGATCTAAATCTCCATCATGGTGGTGATGATCTTTCCCCAGTGGCTGAGACTAAGTTCCTGGGAATTATCTTTGACTGTAAGCTTACTTTCATTTCTCACATTAAGCAGCTTTGTGTCAAGTATACACGAGCACTGATCATCCTCTATGTCCTCACTTCCATCTCTTGGGAAGTGGATCGATGTTCTTTGCTGAAGATATTTGTCATGCCCTCATATGTTCCAAGCTGAACTGTGGGACTATGGTTCAAGCCTCTGCCTTGAAAATGTTAGACCCTGTACACCATCTGTGGCTGTGGCTCTGCACAGGGGCTTTCTGCATTTCACCAGTCCAGAGTCTGTATACCATGACCCATGAACTCCTCTTTATCTCAGATGTTAGCAACTTTCCTTGCTTTATGCTTCCAAACTTCGATCCTTACCATGGCATACAACCCGGGTTTGTGTCTTCTTTCCTTGGTGAGCTGTGCTCCTTGGGAATAGGTAGTCTGCCATTCCTCCTTTTGATCTTCATATCCAGGCATTGGTGACTGAATTGGATCTGACATTGGATGATGTTGCTGAGTCCAATGATCAACCCATCCTGCCATACCTATGGCTCATTAACATCCCTACTTGAATCTTCTGAAGAGGATGGATACTCGCGATTGGAAGTACCATCTTCTCTTTGGCAAACATCTTTTGAACTAATCTTCAGTTCCTGTTTTTACAGATTGTTCAAAATCAGACGACTCTGTGGACGCTGGCATGGTTTGTTGTGGCTTGATAGTTACTCATAGGATCTCCTCTACAGTTTCTGTACTAAATGCCGAGTTGTGTGCCATTTCTTTTGCCCTGGATCATATAGAAGCAAAGCAGTACACTAATTGCACTATTTACAGAGACTCTCTTAGCTATCTACTCACCTTGTAATCGTTTCACGTGAGTTCTCCCTTGTTCTCGTCGATATTAAGAAACAACTGGCCCAGTTTTCTCTGTCTTCTGTTTCTATCCAGTGTTTCTGGATACCTAGCCATGCTGGTATTCAGGGGAATGAGCTTCCTGACACTGCAGAGAAATCCGTCTTCTCTGGCGTTGTTACAGCCATGCCTGTCCCATATGTGAACTATGGTCCTGTAATCAAGGCACAGCTTTATAACAAGCTTTTCCAACTCAAACCTACTGTTGTTGTTGTTAGGCCATCTAGTTTTTGTCTAGGCTATGCACAGTTTCAACTCATCATTTTCTTTTATGTGGGACCGATCCGCTAATGTGTGATGTTTGCGACACTCAGGTCTCAATTGCCAACATTTTTCTTTTGTGCCTTCGTTAGGACTACGAATGGCATGTTAGGCATGTTTTTTCTTATGATTTATCCCGGACGCTGGATGGTGTTATTGGTATAGTGACATTGTCCAACTTGATTGCGTTTTTAGAGTTCTAGGGGCCATTAACTATTTTATTCTATTTAATTTTTTATCTGCATTACTTCGTTTTTCACTTATGTTCTTTTTACTTTTTATAAAGTTTTACTTATTTATGCCTTTTTAATGGTTCTTGGGTATAGATAGCTCATCTGCTTTGTGCCATAGAGCCCCAAAAAACATTTTATCTGAAATTTGAAATTCGAAGCTATCATCTTCAGTTGACAAATTGTTGAAGTACTAGTTATTATACCTATTCACTCCAACTCTGTCTTAGCTTCTTTTGACAAATAGCATGATACAGTATAATTTCAAGTTCCTACTCAGGAGTTTTGGAAAAACAAGTGACTCTTTCAATCACTGAGTTTCAATAATATGACTATCCTAACTCTTAACAATGGAGTGATAATTCTATATGGTTGTGCATACACCATATCTCAATACCACTTGATAGATTGGAAACTAAGTGTCACAACTGCCTTTCAGCTGTTGGTTTTTCGACCAAGCACTTTCCTAATCAAGCAGCTATCATCTTATCTAGTGGATATCTCATTCAAAGAAATTGTGTTCAATATATATTGGAAAGAAAAATTGGTAAGCTCTTTCAGTTCCATTAATTTTGCAATCAATGAACCATTTTAACTATTCAAGTGGCATAACACAATTTAGTGTATACATATTAGATTGCATCACTTGGTAGCTTGAGAAGCAAGAATCACCACGTCCTTGCAGTCAGTGATTATGCAGATCAGAGACTGTCCTCACTATCAATGATTTCACCCATATCAATCAAGAAGTCAACTTCTCTCTCTCTTCTATTTGCAATAACTCCTCATCTGACTCATCATAAACAATAGATGGAAAATATATTTTAACTGGCATGACAAAATAAAATAAAAAGTGTTAAATAGTTTCAAGTGTACTATATATATGCATATATCACAAAAATCTGTGTATCTGTCTGTTTGTTCGTTATCTAACTACTCCTATCTCAACCAAACTTTGTGGAGTGGTAGTTTGAGCAAAGGGCATGTTATTGGGGGGTTCACAACCCCTCCATCCCCAATTATTGTTGTTATCGAGCATTTATTATCTTTGGCGTAAGTTAACGTAACTACACTCGTAAATGACGCCACGTCCTTAGACAAAAAACAAAAACTTTTAAACGTTTTTTATAACATAACATATACACAGTGTATGTGTGGGGGATGGGTGGGTAGAAGAGCACATAAATATCTTACATATCTCAGAGAATGCACTAGCAGTCTCTATGAAGGAATACAATTTACAAAAATGACCACTGCTATAGCGATACTACATAAACTCAGCTGAAGTCTCTACTCCAACAACCACAATAAGACTGATATAAAGAGCCATTTTTTGAATTATACCCACTTCCTACGTTGACCTATGACCTTTCAATTTCGGTCCATAAAGCACTTCTACAGCCAATGACCATCAATTAATTAATCATGTAATACACTGTGGAAGGACATTAAGAGCTTGGTGTTGAAAGCAGGTAACAGAAAGCACCCCTACTACCACTATTCTTAAAGCTTATATACAACGTTTGTTGAGGTAATACTGTAATAATATGTTATGTTATAAATAAATTGCGCGAAAGTTAGGATTTTTGTGTTGTTTATCATAGCGTCCTCCTCCACCTTTTTCAAATTTCATAACCGGGACAAAGGATGGGTACCTCAGCTTGTTGATATTTATATTTCTGTTTAATTGCACTTATTGAATGTGTTTAATAGTTTCAACTTTATTTTCAAAGTCTTCAAAAAGATGTGAGATTGATTTCAATGTAATTATATATTCACAATCACTAAATGATTTACCTTGCTTCACTTTCTACTTGCAATATCAAAACTAGCTGCAATTATATTGTTTGAAGAGTTCACATACTTTACTAAAGAATTTGATTGCAAACATTTCTATTTTAACTGATGAGTTATGTAATATTTTTGTTTTTTCAATACGTTTTCGGTGAACATTTTATGCATTTCTCAAAATGCCTTTTTACAATTAGTAAGAATTAAAACTAAAAACATAGATTCTTATATCCATTTTTTTTTCAAACCCTTTCTTCAATATTGCTAAGTTTCAGCATACCAATAATAATTCATTGTGTGCCATACTTGATACATATGTTATCTATTTCCCATCTCTGTCATACACCATCAGCTACGTCTCTTCAGCTTTTTTTTCACTCATTATATGAATCGGCATGGCTTAAGACAGCATCCTCGTCCTATACTGACTCATTGGTCTCATCTTTAGACTGTTGGTAAAGCCAGTGCATGAAAAACGCATTTGGATGCACGCCTCGAATCTGTTACAACTCATACATTAATGAACCAAATTGATAAATTATCAGTTACAAACCAACCTAGCCAGACTCGAGTTGCTTCCATGCTGACAAAATATACTACAACCAGACCCAATCTCCACACTACAACATCTACTTTTTTATCATTAAAACTTAACAGTTCTTCTTTCACCAAGTAGCCTTTCCCGTTCATTAACATGTGAACTTATGCACTTAAACTATTCTAGACCTTAACCTTTCGTTGTATTTCTCACACAAACACGAACATGTTCAGTAAATATCTTGTAGATCCCTGTTCCATTGCTCTATATGCCCTTATCACATATGGCAAATGTTAATCCCAGTCAGTTCTGCCGATTGAATAACTTTACATACAGCTGCTTGTTAGTCTTTCTTATCCATTCTGTCAAACCATCAATTGAAGGTGATAAGGTGAAATATGCATTCTTAGCACACCTAACACTTTACAAAATTCAGCGAACACTTGGCCATTGAGATTGGTTCTCTGATCTATTTGAATTTCTTCAAGTGCTCTGAACCATGCTATCCAGTTCTCCACCAACACATCAGTGATAGACTGTGCTAACATATTGATTAATGGATAAACCCTGACCTACTTTATGAAATACTTGATAATGACGAGTATTTAATGATGTCCTTTAAGAGCCTCTTGGGGTGGATCACTTATATCCATAACTATCCTCTGCAGAGGAGGCCCAAGAATTCTATATTGGAGTTTAAACTGCCTCAGCTTATTCTTCCTTTGGATGGCCACCATTGTGGCTGCCCACCTTGACTTGAATGCGGTAATAAAGGCGCCACCAACTGTTGATACAAGTGTGGCTAATACCTTAGTGTTCTCTACCTAGTCTTTATGTTAGACAAAGTTTGGATAATTTCTTACCATAGATCTCCATGGACCATTAACTGTAGAAAAGTCACAGCATCACACCTCAGTAGCTTATAATAATGGTACAGCACACCTTCCCACTCTTGTAACTGATTATACATATGCCACACTGTGTGCATCTGTGCTGCACTCATTTATTAATGAGGGTCAACCTTCACCTTGATGTATAGCAGAGAGCAACCACTCTCGTGACTGTTGTGGAGCTCATTTGGCATCTATCTATCAGTGGAATATTTTACTACATGTATTGTTTTTGCTGTGCTAGAACTGGCTATGGTTTCAATTCCCACATGGTGTCCAGGGTAAGTACATTCCACAACCAAACAGGATTTCACTATCTGTCTACATTTCCATGTTGTTGCACTTAGAGCTGATGAACTATGTATGACAAAGTCACATTCTTGTATCATTGTGATCAAACATACTATCATCTCCAGATTACCAAAGCTCATAAACCACTTCAATTAAGCATGTTCTACCCAGACAGTGAACTTCCTGCAGTGGCAGTGCTAGTAGTATTTCACAAATACCACAAATTAATTTAGTTCATTCTTTGTTGTACACTATCTGCATTCTGGAACTGTAAGCATATGACTAGCATATTCTACTCCACCCTGTAACTGTGATAGTTAGTTAACTTTTTCCATACAGGATCAATGTATTACACTGAACTTAACCACAAAGTAACCATCAGAGTTTCCATATTATAACTTTCAACATGGTAAGTGTATATTCACGAAATGTAGCAAGCTTTTACTAAATATTACATGTCTTTCGTGTAAAAAATTCAGATTTTTCAATTAATTACTTTACTAAATTTCATTGCATAACATCTAAAACATCTTAAATAAATTTAAAAGTTTTCTTCTCAGAAAACTTTATATTTTATCTGTTATTTTCACTATCCCAGCTCTATATGGACTTGTCCAATTTGACCTACCTTGTAACCACCACGATAATATGAAATAAATCTAAATTATCCTGTTGTTTTTTTCCCTAGTATGATTGCAGATTGTACGAGGAAACTACAATTGCTCATCCTACATAGCTTAAGGATCATAACAGTATACATATGTTTCTATTTAATTCTCTTGTTTTATTGCCCTTTGGGCCGTGTCTAACTAATAACCCCGCGATACAGGCTGTAAATCACTCGGCAAACGTGTAGCTCACATTACCATATTACATGATGGAATGCACAAGCTATTCACAAGCATACCTCGTAAAAATATTACTATTTTTTTAATTTTTCTACCTAATATAACCTTATCTAATCAAAAACAAATTCTATTTTTTCATTTTAATTACTTTTATATCAATAACTGAAAAATATACATGAAAAATAAGAAATATTAAAAAATAAACTTGAAATTAAAACATTGTGAATTCAGCAGATTTTGATATTATATAAGATTAATTTTTTCTTTTAAAGGGAAATATTTAAATAAATTTTCAATCTCCTTTTTTTACGAGAATCCTGATATTTGTTTTCAAAGTCCTGCCAATTCTCTAATTTATTTACCACCCCTCTCTGAAGTACAGAGTTTAACATAAATTACTTATTATAATATATATATTACTTAGGCAATTTATAAAATTTCATAGTCTTCAATCTTCTTTGTTCACTGAAGACATAAGCTAGAAAGTCAGAACCACTTGGTACTTCCTCCTGTTACATCCTCTCTTTCAAACATTTGCGATAATTCTCTATAGGAAGACAAAGATTTAATCTATCAAATGCCGTGTTATATTACATTGAGTATTGTTGCCCGGCATGGCCAGGTGGTTAGGGCACACGACTCGTAATCTGAGGGTAAGTACTCATATATGACTTTTTACAGAGTTAAATTCAAAATTTAGTTAAAGTACTTTATTATAAATGTACACACTTTAACCTACCCATAGAGAGAAGGATAAGTCCTTTCATATATGGCTGGTGCTTTCGAACTCCAGTTTCAAGGGGCACAAGTGAAAGAGAATGGTAATAAATTCCCCCTAGATTGGATGCCAGTCCTCAGCTAACAAGTATGGTAAAGTTTCTTGCTTAAAGGCACAACAGCATGATGCAGGCCAGCTTGGAACTCATAACCATCAAACCATGAGTTAAAATTGCAAATCCACTAAGTCACACTACCCCACAACTGAAAAACACTGTTCCAATTCCATTACAATTGGTATCAGTGTCTAACAGGAATTTTCAGTCTTTTAGTGGATAGGCTAACACTGAACCATCCACAAAAGCAGGCTTCGGGGACAAGAATAGCTGGTCACATTCCTCTCTCGCCATCTAAAGTATGACGTGGCTTTCGTGAGAGTAGGCAATGGTGCTGCTATTTTGGAAAAATTGGCCACAAATCATTAGCAATAAGGCACAAAACCGAGGAAACTGTGGACCTTTGCTTGGTCACATTTCAAAGCCAGTCTCTCAATGCAGCTATCCTAACCAGTTTTGTAGAGACTCCATCTGTTCCAACATGCAACTGAGAAATTCCACCTCTGTTCACATGAGTGAACACTTCCAGCTTTTAGTTTCAATCCTGCTTTATTTATGCAATAGAATAACATTTTCAGGTTCTCAACTGCAGGCTTGACAGCACAACTGAACATCAAAATACCATCGACATACACCAGGCATCTTTCCCAATCCAGTCTCATCAGAATATGATTCATTGGCCTTTTGAAAGTGGTAGTTGCATTACACAGACTGAATGGCTAAATTCAAACAGGCCATTTCTTGGGTTAAAAGTAGTATTAGGCCTATTTGCACCATCCATCTCAGGGGATGAGGTCACAGTGTTTTGTAGTTTGCTGGGAGAGTTCTAGGCATGGTAAGCAAAATGGAATTAGCAAATACTAGTGGTACTGCTAAAGTTGTGTCCTTTTGTCAGAAGCAAAGTCAAGTACATGGCTGATTGGCTTGAACAACAACGGTGATTCAACATCACATAGATATAGGCAATGCACATTTGATAAAACATCTATCATACTATCTTCCCGAGTGCAATAGGGAGGTTACCAGTAATAATATACAGCAAATTCTGAGTCACAAAACCTTTCAGGGAGTTCTTGGTCATCTCCAGTAGTGATTATGAGGAAGATGAAAGTTAGACCAAAGTTCTGTGTTAAGTTGTGTTCATGTATTACCTTTATCATGAACATGTTAGGCGGTTTCTAATGGTAGAAAATCTTGAACCATGGATCTAGTTACTGGCAAAAACAGTGAACCACAGTAACTGTATATATATATATATATGTAGCAGAAGAAATGACAGTACCTTTGTATAAATAAATGGTATTCCATGAATTACTACTGACAACGTCTAGTGCATTAGTATGTAATATGGTTATAGAAGCAACAAATGAAATGAGCTTTTTCCTGTCCAGAAAGTAGGCATCAATGCCTCACCCTGTCATCTGTATAACAATAAGTACTCCAAAAATTAATACACCTAAGTTGAGCTTCAACTCCAGCATGGGAGTGCAGAGTATATTACTTGCGCTAAAGAGTTAACTGGTCATACAACTCTGCCATGGCTAGGTAGATCTGTGAGGGTACGAGAGTGAAAGGTTGAGTTCTATTTGACATAAAAGCTGCAAGAACACTATTACACTTTGGTATCTTTCAAGCCTTCACAATGAGAGCAGCAATTTGGTCAGTGAAGGCTGAATTCAATTTGTTGTTTGGTGATAGACTAGATGTTTGAGAAAAGGCAGATCTCTGGGTCTGTTTAGGAGAAATCACTCACAGAATAAAGCCAGTCATTTCTAACTTCAGATCTGGTACTGAAATCTTTGGGATGGATGTACGTGAAAGTTATCTATCAATTTTGTCTGTGCAGCAGGTGAGTTGAGGTTCCATGAAAAGAACATTTTATGGCAGTCAGATCGAGTCCAGGCTACAACATTCACTACTTGTTGTTAGTTTTTCAGGACTTCTTGATGTAACTGCCAGCATTGATAACCTACCTACTTTACTGCTCCACAAAGTACTGATGTTCCTCTGTCAGTGCCCCAACAGCCAAGAAGCAAAGCAAATCCTTCACTCCTCCTATCTTTAATAACATTAACATTGAAACCAGCAGACTATGATGGAATGGTACCATGGGAGTCATACCAGGTTCAGTTTCAAACCCTTTCCAATGTCAGTGGATATAATTGTGAACAACGCCATCCATATTGCTACTCATCTGAAAGGACTATCTTTGACAGCATTAAGTAACCTTAGAAATTCCAATCATTGGTGGCTGCCTTATCCAACAAGTTTGGAGTGTCACATCAGAAAGAAGTACCCACAATGTAATTCTGGAATAGGATACAGGTGTGAAGGGAGACTTTAGCCGAACTTGATGAAGAATTGGAGAGGCTTTCTAGTTTCTCTTACCTGGACACACCTTGTGAAATGGTGGATTCATTGAAACATGAAAAATATATAAATGCTATATGACGTGGATATGATGATCAAGTTGAAGCAAAGTAGGTGTGCATCCTTAAAACTAGCATTATACATGGCAGAGGAACTAGAATCCATTAAAATTGCAGATAAACAACTAAAGACACCATCTCGAAGCTAGAGGATCGTGAGATCAATTAGTGTTGAAACATTAACTTCCACTGATGATAGGTTAGTAAAACTCAAACGACTAGTTAGACAACTAATGACAAAGAAGGAAGATAATAAAATACAATACAATAAGAGTTTGAAATCAAAGTTGAAATTACATATTGCCAAGAACTGCAGAAAAAAATTGTAAGGAATACAATCGTTTCCCAAAGAATACCAGAGAGGGAGGAAACGATGTGGTAAATCTGGCCACGGAGATTGTAAGAAATCAACAGCTGTTAAGACATCAAGAAGAAAACGCCACAAGAGTGAGCCCTTGAGCCTGACTATATAAGAGCAACCAAGGGCAAGTTCAGCTGAGAATATCCCAAATGAAATAAAAAGTCACTATTTCAAGAAACCAGTCCACAATTGATAGAAAACCTTACTGTATGCTCATTGATACTGTTTCTATAGTTATAATAGTATCACCCAATTTGGTAATGAAAGATGGTGAACTACTTCCAAGTATGAAGAAGTAAGAGAAAGAAAGTGGCATAGTGGAACCAAATAATCCAGCAAGTTATAAGGGAAGAGTGAGGAATGATGATACCATAAACTACTTGACCCAGAAAAGATTTAAATCAGCTTGTGAAATAGCAAAAGGAGGCTATTCTGTAAGTAATGATAAAACTGGATTCTATTGAAAGGGCCTAGTATGGTTGAACAGTTCTCATAATGATAGAGTAAAACCCTAAAGTTAAGTAGCATTCTGAAATAAGGTGATCCAAGCCAATAGTATTCCATCATGATTGTCTATGGAAGTATGTTGGTAAGTGAATGGCCAACTGGATGAATATGGAGGATACTTTGCCTGTACATGAGCCTGGAATTCCTGTTGAGACTTCTTCTAGAGAATCTTCAAGGATGGAGCTAACAGTGAATTCACTTGAACATGTACTCAGAAAGAACTTCTCCAACAGCAATATGGCCAGTGACAATAAGAGGAAAAACATTATTTCATCCATACGCCATGGGCCTCTAAAGAAAAATCCACTGGAAAAGACTTGATGAATGAATTATTTAGTGTGGAGATTTATTCTTTTGTACTAGGATTGTTAAGAGGAAGGGATGTTATAACTTATACTTATAATGCTGTAATTTGTTCAACTTAGATGTTAGACAGAGGACACATGATTTTAAAATCAAGAAAGTTCGAGAAATATCTAGAACAATTAGATTATAAATATGGCATTGCATGGTGTGTCCAGAGATTAGTTAGAAATGGAGTTAGAATATAGTTAAGGACATAGACAAGAAAAAATAAGATTTATGGGGGATATAGTGTGGGAACAATGTACAAAGGTAGTTTTAATTCTAGGCTTAACTGTTATTATTGTAGTGCTAGAAGTATAAGAAATATAATAGATGACACTAGAGCATTATTTGGAAGATAAGCTTTTGATGTAATGAGAATAACTGAAACCTCGCTAGATGTAGATAATTTTGATGTTATAAATTTCTTGAAATACAAAGTTAGAGGTTGTATAATATAGGATATTGTACTAAAAAGGGGATAAGTTGCTTTATATGTAAAATGTAAATTAAAGCCCGTTCAATTTGAGGTCCTCTCGATTTGGATTCTTGTACACGATAAGGAGAACTTCCAGAGAAGGTTCTGTATGTACAGTTTACCTCCTTTGGGATTCAAATATCCATCCTGGTTGAGTGGTGTCAGGGGCACTGCAACACACCAAATTGGCCTTGGATTCCTGTAGACAGGCGGCCTAGGGGTGATCTCCTAAGATTATTCAGCTGGTACTCTGGGCTAGGGTCTAAAATATTATCTAAAACTTGAGTTTTGATATCTCATTATGCACTCACAGTTACGAATCTCAACTTTAAGAGCTGATATAGTAAAAACTGTAAGTGCAATGAAAATGATTCCATGCACACGTTGAAACTGCAATATATATATAGGCTGTTTAGGAGTAATTCGAGTGCATTCCTGAAACTTGTCCTGGAGAAAAAATCATTCTAAAATTTCCTTAGTTCCATATATGTTACGTCCACTTGCAAAGTAGAAGCTGTATTGTTAAGCAACAGTTTTAAATTGAATGGCATGCTTATAAACAATAGAAAGAGCAGATTTCCCGTTAGAATATTGCTAAATTAACAGCAGTTATACATGTATATGTCCGTTTACAAATGAGGTGAAAAAAAAATTTAGTTTATTGTCGAGAGCAGAGGAAGGGAGGGGGGGTCTCTAGCACTTGGCTCTTTTCTCGCCTTATACATATTACTTTGATAGAAAGTTACATTTAATTTAGGTTTTACATTTATATTTTACTTAAATATGTATTATTTGTGTTTTAAAATTCATAATTGAAAGGATTAATGTTTTTTTTAATTTATTCTATGCTTTCCCTGCTCAACCAGCTTTAATAATGTTAGTGAGAACAAACAACATTTTGCCTAAGGTTAAAACCGTCTCTGCCAATGTTAACCCGTGGGCACCTATTGATGTGTGTCGACATAAATAATGAAAGCTGAAGAACAGGGAAGGAAAGTAAAAATGTAAGAAATAAACTATAAGTGACATTTTGATATTCAATGAAGAGTTAAAAGGTATTTACATATTACTATTTCTTAATTTTAAGTATTTCATTCCACCGTATATTGACGATAATAGCTGGAGTTCGTGATATGGTAGAGAAAATGGAAAATATAGTATAAACATTTACCTTAAAAAACTTTTGATGATCATTTAGGAGGTTCTAAAGATTATGCAAGTAAAATGTGAAAAACTGTAAGATAATATGTAGTATTTTGATACTCAAAATAAAAATCTCCTTGAAGGTAAACTATTCAGAGTCTGGGTGCAAAGAACTACATTAAATAACGAATTTGTATTACAAATAGTACAAAAACCACATTATATATTTTGTTTTTCTCAAACTACATAGTTTTATCAAAGTTCTTATCAAATTGTATGGCATTTTGTCCACTGGTTTAATTATTGAAAAGAAATTTAATGAGAGTTACTTAACATCCTTCAGTTTGAGGGATTTTGAGGGTCATTATCGGACTAATGGACACATTTCTCTCTGGAATGGTACTTCAATACTTTTACTTATTTTCACACACCTAATCAGTATTTTACTGTTATTGATGTACCAATTGTTCCCCATCCCCTTTTCTTCATTTCTCTTGGAGGGTGTGTAATAGCTCATGGGGCAGTGATCATTTTTTCATCATTCAGAGAGAGATCAGCCATAGTTGCTGTCACCCATATAGTGTGCCATTGGTGGAAGTTAGAGCAGACTGTTTAGCTCTTTTTCACCACTCTCTCAGAACTTGATTCTATTGTATTTAGTATTCTCACTATTTATTACTGTGTGGAGGCAGTAACTGATTTTATTTTTCAAGCAGCTGTTTGTATGATTCACAAATCCTTGACACATTTCTCATTCTATCCTCGTCTGTAGTGGGCCCTGACTGCCAGCAGACAGAGAAGACTCGGGAACAGGCCTGGTTTATCTTTTTCAATTATCCCACTCTTCATAACTGCATCACTTTTCAGTAGGTTTATGCCAACTCCACATCTGGTCAGACATAAAAGCCAGAAGGAATTTCGATTAAGTTCACTACAAGCATTTCTTCTATCATCAGTTCGAAAGTCGACCAGGACAGGATTTGGAGGATCAGTGGGTAGTATGCTTCCTATTTATATTTGATCGTGCTCTCCAATGAACAAGAATTTGCTGGTGCTCAAGGCATCACTGACACCCATGGAGAGAGATTTTTGCAAATTTCGAACACTTCCATCTCTTCCTCTGCCTTCTTGGTGGCCATCAAGTCAAGGACTTAGAGATTGTCACTTTCTTTTCAGGCAGTCACACCAAACATGCTCACCCTTTCGGCCATGGGGGTGTTATAATGTGACGGTAAATCCCACTATTCGTTAGTAAAAGAGTAGCCCAAGAGTTGGCGGTGATGACTAGCTGCCTTCACTCTCGTCTTGCACTGTTAAAGTAGGGTTGACTAGTGCAGATAGCCCTCGTGTAGCTTTGAGCGAAATTCAAACCAAACCAAATCCTTTTCAGGCAGATAGTCTCTATGACTATAATAGCCCATTTACACTGGTGGATCTTAAACTCGCTCTTCATCAGTCTGGCAGTATATTGGTTAAACCTGATGATGTTTACTATGAGATGCAGCACCATCTCTCTCCTGCCTCTCTTGCTCTTCTTCTGGCTGTTTTTTACCCAATTTGGCAGGAGGATGTTTTTCTTGTGTATAGGGCATGGTTCTTTTCATCCCCTGTTTTAAGCTTGGGAAGGATCCCAAGATTCCTTCTCATTATTGTTCAATTGCTTTGACTATTTGTCTCTATAAAGTTTTCGAGAGGATGGTTAATGCCCGTTTTGTTTGACTCCTTGAATCAAACAACCTCCTCTCGCCCGCCCAATGTAGTTTTCTTAGCCAGCATTCCACCATAGACCACCTAATTCGTCTCAAAACATTGGTCAGAGAAGCCTTCCTCAAGAGAGATTATTTTGTTTCTAACGTCTTTAACTTTCAGAATGCTTTTAACACTACATGATATTTGGAACATTGCATGACCTCCATTCATGTGGGTTGCATGGCCATTTGCTATTTTTATTCGAAGCTTTTTACTAGACTGGAGTTTCCAGGTCTGTATGGGTTACAACCTGTACCAATCCTTCACACAAGAACTTGGAGTTCTTCAAGTCTGTGTCTTGAGTGCCACACTTTTCGGTATTAAGATCAGTGCTTTCACTGAAAAACTTCCTCCGACTATTACAAACAGCTTCTATTTTGACGATTTTCACATTTCTTGTCAGTCGTCGAACATTAGGTTTACTGAGTGGCAGCTTCAGACTTCTCTCACTCACTTGTTGGAGTGGAGCAGGAAGAACTTCTCTTTCATCTTCTCTTCTTCTAAGACAATTTGCGTCCATTTTTGCCACCAGCAGTGTTTGCATCCTGATCTAGAGCTCCAACTCGGAGGTGATGTTCCTCTTGTGGTGGCTGAGACAAAGTTTCTGGGACTTATCTTTGACTGTAAGCTTACTTTCATTCATCACACAAAGAAAGATGCAAATGTCTGTGTTGAAGAGGAGATTCATGGGACTCAATGTACAGACTCTGGTCTGATGCAATTTGGAAAGCCCTGTGCATAGTCAAAGTCCCAGATAGATGGTGCAGAGGGTCCAACATCATCAAGGCAGAGACCCTGGCAGTACTATAGACCAGAGACTAATAGTCCAGTTTGGATTAAAGGAGAACATAATAGACTTGGAGCATGGAATATCTATCTGCTCCTCAAGAGGTGAAAGAGATGATACAGAGGATGTTCGATGTCTATATGCTACAAAGCTTCAATCCTTATCATTGCATCTCCCCTTGTGTTGTGTTTTCTTTCCTTGGTGAGCTGTGCTCCTTAGAGATAGGTAATCTGCCATTCCTCCTTTTGATCTTCGTATCCAGGCATTGGTGACTGAATTGGGTCTTACATTGAACGATGTTGTTGAGCGTTATGACCAGCCCATCCTGTCCTTGTGACATTTCTCTGTGTCATCTGAGGAGGATAGATACTCCCGACTGAACATATTTGCACCATTCTTCTGTCCCAGTTTTTACGGATGGTTCGAAATCAGATTACTCTGTGGGCTCTGCCATGCTTTGATGTTGTTCTGTGGCTGCTAACATGATTCTCTCTACAGTTTCTATGTTTGTTGCCGAGTTGTATGCCATTTCTCTTGCCTTGGATTACATAGAAGCTAAGCATTGCACTAACTGTACTATATACACTGACTCTCTTAGCTTTCTATTGACTCTATAATCACTTAACGTGAGTTCACACACATTTCTCTTACATAATCAGAAAAGACTGACCCACTTTTTGTCATCTACTTCTATCCATTTTTTCTGGATATCTGAGCATGTCGGTATTCATGGAAATGAGTTTGCTGACACTGTAGCGAAGTCCATCTGCTCTGGCATTGTCACAGCCATGCCTCTCTCTTATGTGGACTATGTACCTGTGATACCAATGATCAAGGCACGACTTCACGCCAGCTGACAGTCGAGTAGGGGTGAGCAACTTTTTCCAGATCAAACCTACTGTTGTTCTTTGGCCATCTGGTTTCTGTAAGGATTAGAGGTATGAAATTTTCTTGTCTAGGCTATGCACTGGCCACAATATTTTACTCATCATTTTCTTTTATGTAGGACTTGTCCACTAAAGTGTGGCCTTTGTGACACTCAGGTCAGAATTTCCCATATCTTGCTTTCATGCCATCGTTATGATTGCGAGCACCAACGCCATTTTAGACTCTTTTTTTTTTAGGGGGTACCTCTGAATTTGGATGGTGTCATTGTCCAGATTGATTGTGTTTTAACTGTTTAACGTTTATTTTATTTTACCTTTTCCAGTATTTTAGTTGTTTTTGAGTTTTTAATGGTTGTTTGGTGCAGATAGCCACGTTGCTTTGCGCCAATAAATCCCAACCAATCAAGTTGAGGATAGTAAAGCTATAAGCAATGATGTTGTATCTATTTGAGTTTATGTTACTGGTTATAAAGAGAGGAGGGATATAGGTAGAATTTGTTACAGACCACCAGATGAAAGTGATGAAATGTATGTGAAATTCAACAGTGAGATAATGCTGTTTTAGATTTGTTAACTTCTAATAACGAAATGGTTGATGGATAGAGATTGGGGAACCCTGGGTGCAAGTTATCATTGCTCAATTACCATTGATCTTTTATTGCATATGGAGAAATAGAATAATAAAATTTAGTTCCAAATTTAGAAAACAAATTTTGAAGACAGGAGGCAAGAATTATCTACTGTGATTTAGGCAAATGAATTAGCTGGAGATACTTTTGAAATATGGAAATATTTTAAAAATAAATTCTTAAATATTCAAGATAGACATTTTTCTTCTAGACATAAAAGGGTGGCTGCCAAACGAAAAAACTAAAGAAAAGCATTATAAGTATAAAAAGTTTAAATTGACCACAAGGATTATAGAAGATCAAAAGAGTTGAAGCGGGAATGAATGAAATATATATATATGAGATCATGGTAAGCAGGATCTTGGGAAGGGAGTAAAATTTTGAGAGATGATACAGGAAGGCTAATATCTGATGATTATGAGATGGTTGGGTTATGAAATTCTACCTTTTTTCAGCTTTTACTAATGAATATTTATGCATTTTTTCTCATTCTAAACAGTTGCTAAATGGAAACAAGATTGAATAAGATAGTCACATGAATTGTGAGCTTGGTAAAAAATAGGAAGTTTAAAGAATGGTAAATATCCTGATTCAGATAATAGTTTTCCAAGGGTTTAGAAAGGATTGAATAAGTGAGCCAATTGCTACTATTTTTTCTAAGATCTTGTATAGAGGGAAGATTACAGAAGATTGGAAATTGAAGAAGTATCCTCTCTATAGCGAGCCACACCCAAAACTTCACCTAAGTTACTGGTGTAAATCAAAAACAGAAAAGGTCCTAACAATGACCCCTCAAGTACTACACTTCCGACATTAATCCAGTTTAACTGGATTTTATTTATAACAACCCTCTAGTCTAGTCAATTTTCTATCAAATGAGTCAACTTATTCTCCACACCTTCATAGATATCTTTTAAAAAGTCTTTTATGTGGCACCTTGACAAATGTTTTTTGAAAATCCAGATACGCCAAATTCGTACCTGTACCATCATCTACTTAAGCATTAACCTCTTCAAAGAACCTCAAAGTTTCGTAAGGCAAGATTTTCTCCTAGAGAAACTATGCTGACTATCCAAGAAAATTTTAAACTTTGCTAAATTACTTTGCAAAGCATCTTTTATAAGAATTTTCAAAGCTTTTCCTCACCACTGATCTAAAACTAATATACCTATAGTTATTAGGAAATTTTATCACCTCCCTTGAAAAGTGTGTGTATTTATAACAAAGCCACATCTGGCTATCTGCTGTGTCCACCATGATAAATCGAACCCCTGATCTTAATGCTGTAAGTTCAAAAACCTACTGCTGACTAACCAGAATAATCCTTCAAAAGAAGAGTAACATCAGCTTTCAAGAGAAAAGAAGACTCTAATATGACAACTTTTCTATGTCTGATATCATTCAAGTACCCCTCCTCTGAACTCTTTCCGACAATCTAATGTCCTTTCTAAGGTAAAGAACATAAAACTGAACATGGTATTCCAGACGTGGTCTAACCAATGATCTATACATTGAGGTTATAACCTCTAAAAGACTCCAAAACACCAAGCTCTTTCTCTTATGATAACACTATTAAGGTTATTCCCATTGAAATTATAGTCATAATTCTAATTGAGATATATCACATTCATTACTTTTGATTTCTTACAACAAGAATTGATCTGTAATTTTTTTGCCCAACTGACAAAGCCTTTTATACATCAGTTAGAGGGTATGTTATTGAGGAGCTTAAGATTGTTAAGGGAATTGATAATGTTAATATGTCATATATTTTTATAATTCATGGTGAGAATGGTAAGACTAGGGGACACAAATATAAATTTTGGCAGGGTAAGAATCATTATCAGATAAGACAGCTATAGTTTTCTAACAGGGTGATTTGCCTTTGGAAGGGGTTACTTTCAGATGTGGTAGATATAGCTAATTTAAGGGAAAACTTGATAAATATTTGAATCATTTGGAGATTTTTTAGTGCTTAGTTTATTTAGTGGATAGAATGGTCTAGATGGGCCAAAAGGTCCTTTGTTGCCCTTTAATTTTATGTTATAGTTAAAAGAGTGTGGAGTTTGTTTGTTTGTTTCGATTTTTCTTAGCACTGAAAGTAGTTCTCAGTCTGTGAAGCATTTGGATATGCATTTGCTATCGCGCATGTTGAGTTCTGTTAACTCTAGAATCCCAACATTAAGTTTTCAATTGTTAACATCAGGTGTTGTTGGGTCATAGTGTTCCAATGCTGGAGTTCTAGGGTTAAGAAAGTTGATCTGTTTTACGTCATTTAACATCATTCAAAGGAGGTACTATTCTTATTTACTATAGGTTACATGGATTGAACTTTGTATTATTTTCACTGGATAATTTAAAAGAACCTACCAACGAAAGAACACTGTTACAATATGTTCTGCATTAAAGAATATTTCATGTTTTTTAGTGTTTAAGGGTGTGTAATGTGTTATCTTGTACTGAAACTTAAAATAAAATTAATAGGTTTATTTGTTTATCCAACATTTAATGTAAAGAATTTCCTTTCTACTTTTGAAGTGGATTTTTGAAGTTTCTTCAAAATAGTTTGTTTGTTTGTAATTAAGCACAAAGCTACACAATGGGCTATCTGTGCTTTGCCCACCACGGATATCGAAACCCGGATTATAGTGTTGGAAGTCCGCAGACATACCGCTGTGCCAGTGGGGGGGGGGGCTCTTCAAAATAGAGTTTGATATTATGTATAGTTGAAAACTTGTGTTTTTACCTTTACTTATTTCTTAATTAATGTTTTGATAATGTTTGTACCTTGCAAATCTGTGTTAAAGGCTTTCATCTTGTGTATGGTACAATTCTTTGTTGAAAGGTTTATAATCCATGTAATGTGTAATTGTTTTTAAGAATAAAATAAGGATAAAACCTTCTTGACAATGGTGGGACAATGGTAAGTTTATAGACTAACAATGCTAGAATCCACAGTTCGATTCCATGAAGTGGACAGAGCAGATAGTCCAATGTGGCTTTATTCTAAGACAAACAAACAAACCATCTTGCAAATTTAACTGTTCTCTAAAGTAGATAATACATCTTCTGCCCTAGATGACATTCCCGTAATATTTAACATCCAGGTTAAAAAGATTGGCACTGTAATATCCTTTGCTAGCCAATTACGACTTTGACTAAATATAAAAGCCAACGAATGCTGTGATGCTGTTGACTGGACAAAGAAAGTGAAGTTATCTGTTTAATTCAGATACATTTTCTTTTGTCAGTTTCTACTAAGAGATCATAATAAACAATGTGTTTTAGCTCTACAGAGATTAATCTTGAGGGAAAGCCATGAAGCAAAACATAGCCTAATAGAAATGGTTATCGTTTCATCTACATAGTATGCACACTGTCTATTTATTTGTTATGAGAATGATTTAGTTTATTTATTCACGTGTTAAGACCCACTATCTTACACTTATAGAAACTCAGCCAATCTATCCATTCCAGAACCCCCACCCCCATTATTTCTTGATCAAATCTGTTGTTATTTACATGTTAATGTTTCTCATACTTGTTGGAAAATCGGTTTTACCTGACATTATAGATCAATTCAGCCAGCAAAAGATATTACAATTGTCAATCCTTTCAATCCAGATGCTATATATTATTGCAATATTCTTTCAGTCAGAATAGACAATATCTATCACAGAGAAAAAAAAAAAGAAAGCAACTAGAACAAGGCAATCTCAACGACTTTTTGGACCAAGTGTTTATGCCAAAGCTGCATACAATCTAAATAAACAAATCCATTTTCAGAATTTCTTCATCCATAAAACAGGTAGTAAACATACTGTAACGTCTCCGTTCGTTAGTTAATTTTCCGTAAATTCGTTCCGACGAAACTTTAGCGACA
>NW_013670608.1:70047-73939 GCF_000517525.1 Limulus polyphemus | reverse complement strand
GAATTAAGGAGAAGTTAGTAGTTACATATACATACATACTTTTTTATTATTATTGTACTTTTTTGTTGTTGTTTGTAGTTAATTGTGTTACACTAAAAATCCTACAAGGTCATGTTATTGGAATAATACATAAGGAAAAGTTTACATAGTTAATTCTTCTCGACTGGGGGCGACTCCAGCCATTGGAGACAAGGACAAAAGAAGTAGCCCTATTAGTAAAAAGAAAAGGACATTAAATTTTTGTTATAACGAAGTTATATATTGCGGGATAGAGAAAATTCGTAGTTAATAGAGAGAGGTAGGTAAAAGGGGGTTTTATGTTACCCATCTGTTGTTTTATGGCTGCTCGATCTCTTTGGTAATATATACATTCCATGAAAGAGTGTTCGAGGTCTTCAAAATTTGAACAATGGCTGTATTCACCATTTGGGTGTACTTTTATTTTGTACATATGTCCATTTAGGCCTGTGCAACTAAACCAGAGGCGTATAATAACTTCTTGGTGTCTGTTGGTACATTCATACTTGATGCGAGAAGAAAGAACAGGAACAATTTTCTTGTAGATATTGGAATGTTGCACGGAATTCCATCTACACTGCCAGGAATCTAAAATGAATTGATAAACTTGGCCATAGAGGTCACCAAGTTCAATAGAAACGATTCTGAATAACGTCCAGTTGTTTAAGGACTGAGCGACTCGCAGAGTCATAAATGATACTGCCATAATCAATGACGGATTTAAGGTTTTATACATAAGTAAGTCTTTTTGGACGCTCTCCATCGTGTGCCAGACACAAATTTAAGTAAATTGAGTCGCTTAGCACATTTGTGCGAGACATAGGTGATATGACGCGTCCAATTTAACCTGGAATCAAAGATAACTCCAAGAAATGTGTGGTGAGTGACAGAGACTACTTGCTGGTTATTAAGACTTAATTTCACAGTGCTTGAAGTACGAGAAAAAGGTAGAACTGCAGACTTTAGAGCTGAAACCGTAAAGCCCCATTTAAAAAACCAATCGGCTAAATTATCCAGATTTGTTTGAAGAAAGGTGAATGTGATTAATATTACGACCAATTTTCCAGAGGGCTAGATTATCAGCAAAAATATTATAATTCGTACCATTATTAATGACGGAAGAACTAAGGTCATTAATCATTAGAAGAGACAAAAATAGGGCTAATAACACTACCCTGGGAGTGCCATTTTCCGAGACTCTTTCCCCAGAGACGACTCCATTGACTCTGACCTTAAAGGATCTGTTTGAAAGAAAGTCTTTAATCCAGTTAAAGAGTTGGCCATCAAAACCATAACTATTGAGTTTATATAACAAACCCTCTTTCCAGACCATATCGTATGCTCGTTCAATATCCAAGAATACAGGAAAGAAAGCTCTTAAAACGCGTCTCTTAGACGATTATATTGAGTATAAAAAGCAGAAGGCCATTTGTCAACGTACGGTTCGAGAACTCCAACAACGATTCTGGCGTAATTACTGCTCTAGTTTCAACCATTCATCAAATTTAAGTAAAATATGGAAATTCGTAAAGCATATGAATGGTGGGGGTTCTATCTGTATTCCTACCCTTAAAACTCTTGGATCAACATATCTGACGGATGTTGAAAAGGCAAATGCGCTATCTGATCAATTTGCCCAAATCAGCAGTTCCGACAATTATTCACTCGAATCTTTAACTCATAGAAAATTATTTGAACATGACCACTATGCCACCTTTACAAAGAAGCCAAACAATAGTAAAGGGTTGAACGCTTAATTCACGATCGGTTAAATTAACCGAGCAATAAAGACATCTAAAAACTCGGCCCCTGGTGACGATCGAATTCCTTATAAAATCTATAAAAAGCTTTCACCCAATTTTTTGTTAAAGCTGCTGGAATATTTCAATAAGGTATGGAATGAAGGTACCCTCCCTTCAGCCTGGAAACATGCCATAGTTTCTCTAATCCCTAAGCCAGACAAGGATCCAAGTTCTGTTACATCGTATCGACCAATTGCTCTTACTTCTACTATGTGTAAAATTATGGAACAAATGATTGCATACCGTTTGAATTGGTATTGTGAAAAACATAAACTTTTCGACCAGTTTCAGTCTGGTTTCCATTGGAAGAAGTCACCGCTTGATCATTTGGTAGGCTACATTAAGATGTCAACAAATCATTATGTAACAGAGGTAAGGCAGTGAAAAACACAAGAGTAGGCCAAAAATAATTTCGATCGCTCAGGACCAGTCCTTTTGGCATAAAAAATTGCAGAAAAACGAGGATATCTTTCATAACCGAATTGGCAAGTACCCTTTTTGGTTATGATATTAATCCAGACTCAATTTATGAACTTTACCAAGTAAGTGCTCCTACAAATAAACAAAAGGCCCTTTACAAATATTATAGTGGAATGCCAGGGGCATTAAGGTTCATGCTCCATTCCTTATTCGTTACATTGAAACTCACTGAATAAATCCCGATATTATATGTATTGAGGAATCGTTTCTCAAACCCCATATAAAATTTTGCATACACGGTTATAAACCTATTCGAAAAGATCGAGAACACTCAGCAAAGGGAGGTGTACTAACTCTTGTCAAGAATCGCTTGCTCTTTACTGTCGTTACTTGCCCAGAAAATATAGAAGCTGTTGGGATTCAGTGTCAGTCTTCTATGGGAAGTGTCACGATATTTAATATTTATAACTCTGGTGTCGCCATTGATCCTGTTGAGTATCGAGAGTTTTTTTCTTCCTGATAGTATACTTTGTGGAGATTTTAATGCTCACAACCCTTTATGGGGTGGAACAAAAACTGACTGTCGAGGTCAGATTCTCGGAGATCTAGTTATGGAATCTGATAAAGTGGTATTAAATGACGGTCGTGGGACATGTCTTGTTCGGGGTAATCTCTCTCCTCTAGATCTCACTATTGTAGACAGTAAACTTGCTAGTCTTGCTACCTGGGATGTTCTAGATGATGACCTGGGAAGTGACCATATCCCGGTCATTACATCTGTTAAGATCCCTCTTGAAGTTAGGAGTACAACGGCCTTCTGGAACTTTAACAAAGCAAACTGGCTCAACTTCCATAGGTTCCTTGATTCTTCCATTCAAAACATAGATATGTCTTCTTCTGTCGAATCTGTACATTCTCGTCTAATAACTATTATTTTGGAAGGAGCAATAAATTTATCCCACTATCAACCACAGACTGTGGAAAACATCAAACCCCTTATTGAAATATGGAATGTGAGAAAGAAGTTAAACCTACGAAAGTAACGATTTGTTCAAACAGTTGAGGTGACATACGATGACTATTTGAAGAACTATCCTGTTGAGAAGCGTTTTCGTTACGTTTGTCGGTAGATCGAAGTTTCTGTGGTTCTTTAGGCAGATGGTTTGTTTCTCTGTGCAACAATTTGAATTGCTTGGGCGTAACTCAGTTTTGACTGTACTCTAACAGTTTGAGCCTCCTTTGCCTCCTGAAATTATTGACAGCCCTTATATGCTGCCGAATGTTCACCCCCATATAAACAACATACTGGAGTCCGCTTAGTGCAGTCCTTTGCATTATGATTTTCGCCACAAGTGGCACATCGAACATTATTGCGACATACGTTTGCAGTATGTCCGTAACGTTGGCACTTAAAGCACCGCGTCGAGTGGAGGATAAATTCCCGTACAGGAAACGACAAAAAGCCGAGAGGTACTCTCTTAGGTAGGGTGGTAGGTGAGAAATGAAGAATAACGGAACTTATAGGTTCTTTAAGTTTTAGTTCTTTGTTGTATCGCGTCATCCTTATTGCCTTCGTAACACCCTTTATGGATGTACAGTCCTCCTCAGTAATGTCGAGGTGGACACCACGAATGATGCCCCTAACAGAAGGT
>NW_013670608.1:68247-69812 GCF_000517525.1 Limulus polyphemus | reverse complement strand
GCAATTGAATTTTTCAGTTGGTCCAATGATATCGTTAAGGGCTCTACTCAAGAGCATGGGATTTACTTTGGCTATATTTACATCCGGCGAAATAATGAAAACTATTTGTTTCCTGTCCGTAGTTGACTTTTCGTGTCCAATAGATTCGACACTCGAACCGGAGTCAGATCGTACTCGTTTACTAGCACAATCCTTATCAAAATCCATGTCTTGCAACACACCAACAGTACAAGAAGTAACCGACCCATTCACACATCGGCGAGGGTCGTCCACATCCTTCACCCCTCTCTCAGTATGACTGCTAACACGTGTGCTATTTCGTGGCATATTTCGTCCAAAAATCACCGAGTCGTCTTCACACCGTCTCTCTCTCCGCGATTCGTGCGACACCACACCTTCCGACTCAGACACTCTAACCGCAATCTGTTTCAGTGATAATTTTTTTTTTTTTGCGAGTTATGGGGGCGCCATCAGCAGATGATATGCCCCCATATTCCCTGACCTGATTTACTTGAAATATATACTGCCATTTAACAAGAAGTTAGTAGTTACATATACTTTTTTTTATATTATTATTATTTTTTTGTGTAGTTAATTGTTTGACACTAAAATTCCTAAAATGTCACGTTACTGGGATAAAACACAAGGAAAAGTTTACACAGTTAGTTCTTCTCGACTGGGGGCGACTCCAGCCATTGGAAACAAGGATAAAGGAAGTAGCCCTATTAGTAAATAGAAAGGACATTAAATTTTTATGTTATGTCTAATAACGAAGTTATATATTGCAGGATAGAGACAATTCGTAGTTAACAGAGAGTGGTAGGTAAAAGGGACGTTTATGTTACCCATCTGTTGTTTCATGGCTGCTCGATCTCTTTGATAATATGTACATTCCATTAAAACATGTTCGGGGTCTTCAAAATTGGAACAATGGGTGCATTCTCCATTTGGGTGTACTTGTATTTTGTACAGATGTCCATTTAGACCTGTGCAATTAAAACGGAGGCGTGTGATAATTACTTCTTAGTGCCTGTTCGTACATTCATATTTGATGTGTGAAGAAACAACAGGAACAATTTTCTTGTAGATATTAGTAACTTGCACTGAATTCCATCTACTCTGCCAGGAATCTAAAATATATTGATAAACCTGGCCATAGAGGTCACCAAGCTCAAAAGAAACGTTTGTGACCCCTGGATAGGCTAACGCATAGTTGGCAAGATTATCAACTATCTCATTTCCCTAGATTCTTATATGGCTAGGGACCCAAACAAATTTGATGACCATACGGCGACTTAAACAAACTAGGTATATAAATACTTCACTCATTAACATTGGGTTAGATGTAAAGGAACCGTTCTTAATTGAAAGTAATGAGCTTAAAGAATCGCTGACTGTCAGAGCTTTCGTAACCTCGGAATCATCCAGCGACAGGAGGGCTTGTAAAATAGCATACATTTTAGCCTTATTTACAGAAGTAGCTGCTGTTTAAAATGCTTTTCTGATGTTGAGATTGTTTATATAAAAAGCCGATGAAGTAAAACTGGTAGACTTTGAGCCATCCG
>NW_013670608.1:66585-68003 GCF_000517525.1 Limulus polyphemus | reverse complement strand
AAATATTTGTATTTTGCTACATTTGGAAGTGCTTATATACAGTATCGGAATAGATGGCGCATTGACTTAGGTGGAGAGTATCACATGACAATTATCACCAAGGGCAACTGATTGGGGTATAAAGGACTGGAGCAAGCTAGAACAAATCAGAAATTAACTATGAATTGTCTATATTCCGCAATATATAACTTCGTTATAACAAATAACATAAAAATTTAATGTCATTTTCTTTTTACTAATAGAGCTAATTCTTTTGTCCTTGTCTCCAATGGCTGGAGTCTCTCCCAGTCGAGAAGAACTAACTATGTGAACTTTTTTCTTTATGTATCATTCCACTAACATGACCTTCTAGGATTTTTAGTGTAACACAATTAATTACAACAACAAAAAAGTATAATAATAAAATTTAAAAAAATTTGGAAAAAAAAGGTGTGTATGTATGTGTAACTACTAACTTCTCTTTAATGCTAAATGGCAGAGTGACGAATGTATCTAGTTCAACTAGATCAGATCGGTGAAATTGGGGGCATATCATCTGCTGATGGCGCCCCGATAAATCGCACAAAAAAGGAACAAATTAGACTAATACTTAGATGGGCAAAGAAGAATCCCTGGCGGTCGAGTAATAGCTATAAAGGTCGGCAGAGGTAAGTATTATTGGAAATACATTTTCAATTTAGGAAAATGTTAACTTTCAATTGTAAGTTGAAAGGACATATTGAAAAAACTACACGTTAATTAAAGCCAGTATGGAATAAGAACTCCTTCCAGGGGATACAAGAAAGAGGGAACTGTTATAATTGTGAGAAACATGGCCACTACAGCCGAGACGGTAAGGAATCAACAGTTGTTAATAAGTCAAGGAGACAATACCCAAAGTATGAGCCTTCGAGCCGAACCTGGTGAAAAGAACAACAAAGAGCTAACCAGACATCGAAAAGACGAAAACTAGCTGGATTTATAGGGCGAAGCTTATTTGTGAATGCTCCAACTACCCCAAATGTAAAATTCATTATTTATGGAAAATTGTCCATGGCTTGTTGGTGGAAAACTTTAAAATATGCTAATTAACACTGTTTCTATATCTACAACTTTTTAGCTCAATTTCTTAATGAAAGGTAAGAAATTGCCTCCAGAGATGAAAAAAGAGGTGTTGATGCAAACAGCAAATGAACATAAAGTTCCAGCAAAATAAAGTTAGAAGTAACTCTTACTGTAGGAAGATTCTCTATACATCATAATATATGAATAAGTGACATTAAGGAAGAGAGCATATTGAAAACTGACCTCATTCAAATACATGGATATGATGTTAAGCTAGCTTCAAATAACTTCACAACACGACAAAAAAGCCACGGATAGGTGTTCTGGACCCTCGTCTCGCAATCCGCGGGACGCGGGTTCGCATCCCCATCCCA
>NW_013670608.1:63916-65874 GCF_000517525.1 Limulus polyphemus | reverse complement strand
AAAGATGTGCTTGGCTTTACCCAGGAAAGACCGATAAAATGTGATAAAACGAAAGTTAGCTATGATGTGAATGGTGATAAAATTGGATCTTATTGAAATGACATGGTTTAGTTGAATGATCTCTGCCACAAGAAAGGATGAAGTCCAAAGTTGTGTAGGTGCTGGGAGAGGCCATATGCTGTACTGGAAAGAATAAATGATGTATACAGACTTCAGAAAGAAGTTATGATAATCTTTGGAAGTACATCTGTGAGAGAATGACCAACTGGGTAACTCTAGAGAAGAATCTGTCAGCAGAAACTAAGCCTGCTTAAGACCATGGAATCCTTGTCGAGAATACTTCCAGAGGATGATTAAGGATGAAGGCGCCAGTGGATTCACTTGACCATCTATCGAGGAACAACTCCTCAAACAACAGTAAGGCTTGTGACAAGAAGGAGTAAGAGGCCATCCCGGCTTTATACCTAAAAACACCAAAAAAAGAACTGGTGAATGGACACTGGACAGTTTAAAGTAGTGATTTATTTTTGCATTGGAACTGCTCAAGGGACGTGACAATCCAGAAAGGGAGCAGTGTTGTAAGCTATATTATTAATGTTATAATTTGTTTATTAGCTAGAGGGGACTGTTGATCGTAATGTTGACAGTAAGATTAAAAAGTTTAATAAGATATGCTTAGAAAGTTCTAAAGATTTGACATGAAGTTTTCTTGTAAATCCGAAGTTTGATTATGAAAATGAGATTCGAAAAAGACAAAGTTGTTTTAAGTCAGTAGAGTCAATCAGTGTGTATTTAGCAAAGTATTTGAATCCATCGCATATATTCAATTACTTCTTACAAGGAAGTTTTTTAAGTTAGTTTATACAGTTAGTGTGGCTGTAAACGTGGCACACAACTTACCTGTATTCAAACTTGTATGAAAAAACTTTAAGGAAGAAATAAAATAAACTTTTTTGTTGTTGTTTACCTGGACTGGACTTGAGTTATTTTTCACCAGATAATTTAAAAAGAACTATCAATGGAATAACATTACCTAGGATCAACAACAGAAAAGAGTTATTTATTTCTAAGCATTTGTTTAGTGTTCAACTTCTGCTTCAAAAATGTTTTCCTGATATTCTAAAAGCTCTGTAAAACAGTGATTTAACCAGATTTTCTTTAACAACTGAATGAGTGAAACTTTCAAAATGTGACCAAAGTCCAGTGAAGGTGGCTTTATGATTCACTTTAATAGTAAGTATATCCTAGTTGTTTAAAGCATGAACATTTAAGAATGAGAGTTTGTCATTCTGGTGATTTTAAACATTAAACTTTATGTTGGGATGTTTACCATTTAAAAACTTAAATTCGTTAACATACTCAACATTGTTAAACACCATAGAAGTATCATCAACATACCTCCTGTAATCAGTATTCCCAAGTCTGCTTTTAAATAAGTAGAAAACGGCTTGTTTTTCTTAAAGGCGCTTAAAATTTTGGAGAGTTGGGACTTTTTGGACTTGTCTTATTCTGGGGTCATTTATTTGTTTTATATATATAGTAACTGACTTCAGCACACAATTAAATGGTTGCTCGAATGGTTTTGGTGATTGACTGGGTTAATGAATAGCCTACACATTGTTACCATTTTTGAATCATCCTATCCCCACTCCTATTAAATTAAAAAAAAAAAACAACCCGTAATCGTGAACTTTCTGGCTCACCCACTTGACACATTCTATTTTCCAGTTAAGTCGCGCAACTCGTGATTTTGAGGGTAAGCCCTAAAAGAGCAGTTTTGAAGGCAGCAGTTCCACTTCTTTTGAACGACAGTGCCGCTGCTTCTTCTCGAGGCCCGGCATGGCCAGGTGGTTAGGACGCTCGACTCGCAATCTGCGGGTCGCGGGTTCGCATCCCCATCCCACCAAACATGCTCGCCCTTTCAGCCGTGGGGGCGTTATAATGTGACGGTCAATCCC
>NW_013670608.1:59720-63506 GCF_000517525.1 Limulus polyphemus | reverse complement strand
GCGCGAAATTCAAAACAAACAAACAAACAAGCTTCTTCTCGTGAGACTTTACAAAACTACTGTAATACCGATGCTTCAAGATTGGGTTAAAACCAAACGTTTTCATGGAAGTACAGGAAGAATTCCAACTTAGAATGCTAGAAAATCTTGCCATCGAGTTAAAAAAAAAAGCCGTTAACCAGAAGATGAATGCCACTACATCTTCATTTATGAAAATATAAAGAAATATCAGAACATGAACTTTGATCGTTTCAAGAAGTCTTATTGTTTCGTTGGTTTGTTCGTAAAGCTACACAAATGGCTATCTGTGCTCTGTTCACCACTGGTATCGAAATCCGTTTTTAACGTCGTAAGCCTACAGACTTGCCGCTGAGCCACTTAGGGACAACAGTATATTTGGGAATAAAAATGCTTTATTAATTACAATTTACTCTGTATCTACATGGTTCAGCACACGTTTCTGGCTTGGTTGTCAAGTGAGTCTGTTTCGTTGTTGTTTTTCTATCCGTTATGTAATTCTCATTTTGTACACCAGGTTCGATTTTATGTTAATTGTCCGCTAAAAGTAGCAGTGCTACTGTACTAGATTGAGTAGTTTAATATTTTCGGGGAAATGATAAATGGACAACGTCGTATTTTGTAGTGTAATAAAACAAATTGTAGGTCACAAAAGTAAAATTTCTTGATCCTAATATATAGTTTTCTAATGATTGCTTTTTAATAGCTTATTGAAAAACTCGATGTTATTATTATTTTGTTTTACTTTTAGGTTTAAAAATTAAAGTTATCATTAAGTTAAGGCTTAACTGTCGTTGACGTTACGTAAGTTATTAAAACGGGAAAATTTACATTTCACATGTTAATGAAAAATACTTGCGTACAGTATCTAGGAAGCTCTGCTAGATGCAATGTAATGTGATACTTTTAACTTTATTTTAATTGCTAAATTAAACTTGAGTATAACGTATAAGTTAAGTATATCGCCTTTTACCTGATAGTGAGAGAGAAATCCTATAGAAACGTTATTTGATGGTGTTAGTCCTGGGATGTAACATGTAAACGTTTCTGAACGTCTTTCTACTAGTCAGACAAACGGAGTTTTACCTAGTGCCTAATGTGAACAAAAACTTTGAAAACATTGACAGTAAAGTATGGCCTGTGGCCATATATTTACCCAAAAACATAAGGTAAAAGTTTTTGTAAGTATCTCAAAGTATTAGAATGTTTTTTTTTTAATTGAAATTGTTTTTTATAAGTGTTTCAAAATTCAAGAAAATTTAATGCTCCTATCTTACTTATTACATAGGATTAGGAAATGTATGCTGTTAGTGTTAGTAGGTATCGTGTTGCTGCTAATGCTATGCAGTGTAGTACACAGTGAAGCTTTCAACCTTTAATGGTCTCTTTGCCCAATTTTTTTTTTGGCACTTCTGTGCACATATTACTTATTAAGTGTAAATCATCCCCAGTCCAGTTGATTACCCTCAAGTTTCTTTATAAGTGGTGGTAGACTTGAACCCTACCCCATGAAAGAAGCTTATCATGTAATATTATCAGTGCAAAGGAACTAACATAAACAAGCTTAATTCTGTTTTTAAAATACACATCCTAAAACTTTCAAATATACTTATAAAATTTTTCAGCTTATGTTTTTGGTAAATACATGGAACTATATAGTACTGACACATAAAATTATATATTCATAAAGAAATGTTTTATAATAATAATAATATGGTATGAAGTTATTGAATGTATTTTAACCATAAGCTAAGCTTTGAAATCGTACAGTGTTTTTAATGTATAAGTGAAATTTGATGTATTTAATTTTAATACAGTTACATAATTTTATATATTTTTACAAATAGGAAAGTTCTGAATGATTAAATGTTGCCAACATACACTTCACATTACTAATAACTGGTATATTTAACAAACTTCCTTATTTATATATGTATTATTCAGTATTAGTTTTAATTTAATAATTTGTATTTTATTAACTTATTACAAGTATTTGTAAAAGAAATTTACAGTCAGACTGCAGCAATATATTTAAGGTGACAGATAAACTTATCTTCAAGGTTATTAAAGTTAAAGCAAATTAAAATAGGTGTTTAGTAATTTTAAAAATTTAAATGATTAAAGAGTTAATGGATTTTAGTACATTTTAAATATATAATGTTTGTAATAGTAACATCCAAGGTCAAAATTAGGTCTAATATTTTTATAATTAAGGCCTTATCCCTCTGTGCTTTAGTTTTTGTACTGTATAATTGTGAATTGGAGTGGTTGAAAGAACTCTTCAGCACATAGGTAGTGCTTTTAAATCCAAATGTAACTGGTATTTACATGAGGTTAGAGTAAGGCTGAAAAATTTTGTAAGAGACATTTACTGTTTTGTATCTTAATTTTATTGTTAGTGTTAAAAGTTAGACTAGTAGTCAACAAATAGTCTGCACATTACTAATAGTAATAGTACTTAAAATACTAATATAGTAGTATTATATTTCAGTGGCATAGCAAGGGGGGCAGTTGCCCCCGGGCGCAGGTGTGAAGGGGCGTAGAATTTCCTCTGGTCTATAATGCCTATTAATTAATAATTATGCCCTTCCCTAGGATGTAGTGCAACTGCCCTACATTAAGTAAATATGACAGTATTACGTTATTTGTGTATATTACGCTTACAGTTTTAACTTTTAAAAGCCGCCTACTGAAATACAGTGAGACCGATTTTGACGTACTGAAGTAAATTACACTATTCCATCATTCATCTGTGTATCAAATACAAGTCCTCGGGTACGACGTACCAGTAAGTGTATGTTCAACAAAATAAAAATACGAGACTGATGTAACATATTAACTGGTGTACAAGATTGGCTATATGCAACAGGCAAGGCCTAGATCTAGTAAACATTATAGGCCTAATGTAATGGTTTGTAATTGTATTGGCTGATTGTAAATCATGTCTTACAACAACTAATGTACTAGAATTTAGGTCTAATTGCAGTCATAACTTTTTCCAGACCCTAGGTCTATTGTCATACAAATTGTATCCTATATTATAGGTGTACTTAGACCTACACTATCTATTAAACTAGGCATTGCACTGGGACAGATCTAACGACTAAGTTAATAGATCTAGATGTAACATTTGTTCTAAAAGTTAAGCCTAATAAATTAATTCTAGAATTGATGAGGTAGGGTTATATCTAGATTTGGGTAGATTCAATACAAAGTGCTTTCAATCTAAGGTCTAGTTTAGATGTATAAAGCTTAATTTCTGTCATTATTATTACATTTAGATGTACTAGCAACTTAATCTACGAACTGTAATCTAGCACCACTAATTAGTTAGCCTATATTTAAGTTTTCTCATTCTATCAAAACCTTTGATATTAAATATAGCCTTTGAGCCTCTAGGCTTATATTATGTTATGATTATACCTTTCTCTACAGTGTGTGTAATTTTCATTAGAGCAATTTCAGACTTGTCTCCTGTAGTGTTCGTGCCAGTAATTTATATGGTGCTTATAAGCATGATTTACCATCATATACACTCATCTGCATTGATTTTCTTACTGTTGTGTCACATTAATTAACATGAGTATGGGTGGTCTAAATAATGGCAGTTAAAGTGAAACCAGGTCCAGATGTGCCTAACTAGTTATGAGTTGCAACTATAGTTGTATAATTTAAATATAATTTATAGTTTAAGAACTTAGGAAAGTAGAATGCTTCATTTCCTCTGACAATTTGCATGTTGAAACTAAATAGTGTAGTCAGTAATTA
>NW_013670608.1:57554-59323 GCF_000517525.1 Limulus polyphemus | reverse complement strand
TGTTTTCATCTACATGTATGACATCTGATAGTCGGTCTGCTTTCAAAATACAGGGTGGATTCTCTAAGTGGAAAAAAAATTGAAAAGTTAAATGCCCATAAAAATAATGACAGTCATCATGAGTCATACTGAGGACATAACCTCAAACAAAAACCCTGGAAATTTCCTATCGCTTTTGCAGTTATTAGCAAAGTATGATCCAGTAATGAGAGAGCATTTAGAGCATGTTAAAAACAAGCAAACGTCAACATATTATCTTTCTCCTGAAATCCAAAATGAGTTTATAAATCTTATGGCTTCACATGTGTGAAATCATTGTTTGTCAGCAATTCGTAGAAACAAATACTATGGTATTCTGTTTGATTCCACACCTGATTTAGCCATTGTGAGCAATTGGCCTAAGTGATTCAGTTTGTTAACATTGACTTTAGGACAAGAAAAGTAGAAGTCGAAGAGTCATTTATTGACTTTATACAGATAAAGGAAAAAGACACTGCTAATATTGAGAAAACAATAAGCACAAATTAGAAGTGGATGGAATTTTATTGAGTGAATGTTGTTCACAATGTTATGATAATGCTGCTGTCATGTGAGGTCATCTGTCAGGCGTTCACCAAAGAATTCTGAACAAAAATTCAAAAGCAGTGTTTATAAACTGTGACAACCATAGTTTGAACTTAGCATGTCTTCATGCTGCAAGTCAGGAAACAACAGTTATTACCTTTTTGGTGTAATTGAAGCCATTTATAATTTCTTTGCTCATTCAACAATTCAATGGGACAATCTCCGTCAAGCGTGAAACACGGTGGAGTGCAAGAGAAAAGGCAGTAAAAGTTGTACATGGATGAACTGCTAGGACTGTTAGAGCAATTAAGTGAGAATGGCAACACGGTTGAAACAAAATGTGGTGCTCATAATATTCTGCAACTCATGCTTACATTTGATTTTCTTCTACTTTTGCATTTTTGGAGAAATCTTCTATCATCTATCAATCGAGTGCAGAAACGTCTTCAGGACCCAAAAATGAATTTTGAGAAGCAGCTGCTGATCTTGATTCTTTGACAGAATCACATGAAAATCCCTGTCAAGAAGCACTTAAAGTGGACAAGAATCAATGTGAAACATGGGGATTGACCATTGAAAGAAGAAAAATACATCAAAAACGAATGCCAGGTAAAAATGCAGCTGATGCTGGATTGACTGCTGAACAGGAAATTTATCGCATCATGAAGGATGTTATTGATCGCTTGATTACAGAAATAACAAGAAGATTTTCTCGCTTTCTAGATTTAGATTCATGGTTTGGATTTCTACTAATGTGCAAAATATTGTTTCTGAAGATTTCAAAGATGGAAAATTGCAAGAAAAATGTTCTTACTTAGCAAAGAGCTATCCAGGAATTATTGATGGACCAGAGTTGTACAGAGAAATTAAAGACAGTAGAATCTTGATAAGTAAAAGAACACAGACCGATTTTCCTGAACCAATGGTTACAACTGATTTGTTAACATTTATAATTTCATATGGTGAAGATGTTTTCACAAATTTAAGAATTGCATTGCAGATTTTGTTAACAATTGGGGTTTCTATTGCTAGTTGTGAAAGGTCCTTCAGCAAGCTGACATTAATTTTTACATACTTGAGAACCTCAATGACTCAAGAATGACTTAGTAACTTGGCAATATTAAGTATTGAAAAAGACGTACTTAATAACTGAAATTTTGATAGTCTAATTGATGCATTTCCAACAGCAAAAGCACAAAAGGTTC
>NW_013670608.1:51116-57417 GCF_000517525.1 Limulus polyphemus | reverse complement strand
AGGGATATAACAGAAATTTATTCTGCATGCTTGAAAGATTACTCTAGCTATGTGACTTTGAACAATACTGGATGAAATAAATATCAAAATAGTTTACAAATTATGTAAGTACACCTAGTAGGCTATACCTCATTAGTTCCAGGTTTACAGTTGTGATATCGTGAGATGTTATATTGTGACTTTATTTTAGGCCTGTGTAAGGCGGTAATTAATTCTTTATGTTATTGTCATTAAATGGGTAATGAGTCACAAAACAAATAATCAAAACATTTCAGAGGTGGGTGTGCCAAAAGTGTCTTTGCCCCCCTGGTGCTGAGAACCCTTGCTACGCCACTGTTATATTTTTTTATACTACTAACAGTAATAAGTTAGTGGGATGCATTGTAAATGTTTGTAACATATTTACTTATGAAGTATTTCACAATTATGACTTTACCTGTACCATATTTTAGCATTCTTAAATATTTCTCAAATGTATGTATACAGTACCTTGCATTTAAAATAATTGCTGTATTGGCCCAATTATAAGACAATGTTTTTTTATTAATAATAGGCTCTAAAACTCATAGTCACCTAATAATTGTGGCCAAACACAAACCCTTTCCCCCTACTCTAACCTGTTGCATTCCTGAATGTCCAGGAAGCATCTGTCTGTGCATGCATGCCGGATGTTCACTCAAGGTCATCATAAATTCTTGAATCTAATCCACCTGCAGGCTGTTCAGTTATAATATTGATTTTCCGGCCCAAAAAAAAAAGAATGTTATGACACTCAACTTTTTTTCTTACCCATTGTTTCTGAAAATGATGGTTGCTTTATATTTGAAATTGCTCTATAATCGGGCCAATATGGTATTTAAATTTAAAATGTATATTAAGAAGAATTTTTGTAGGTGTTTATTGTTCAGTCATTAAACTGACTTGTTGATTATGTGTATTACAACAAATTACATTGAATAGTAACCTGAGTTTCATGTTACTCTCGATAGGACTGGACTAATGTATGTATGGGTTTGTACAGTAGTGTAAATGTGATGCTTAGGTGGTTGAACTAGGACTTATAAACATCTATATGTATCTAAAATAATTTGCTGAGGTAATGTAGCTTTTCTGCAATTTGTATACTGCCATATTAGTTGTTTTTGTTATTTTAGTGCTTGTTACTACTAATAAGGTAATATAAAAAACAAGAGACCATTTGGTCCTCCAAAGTTGTCTTTGCACACTCATCCTTGAGCAAAGTAATAATTTAAACATATTTTTTATTGTTTCTGGAAATCGATGATATCCTTTTTAAAAACTGCTCATTTATACAGCTGATGATGACTCATTCCATAGGCCAATTACCTTCTTAGAAAAAAAAATAGAATTAGCCAATCTTTGTCAACTTGTTTTCAGAATACAGCACAAAAAACCTGGGCCTTTATCATACTGATCCCTCAGAAACTCTAATAATCTTTAATAAGATCACATGTTGATTTTCCATGTAAGATTACTTTTCTTTCCCAGATTCATCCTAGTATTCTTCCTCTCAACCCTTTTTAATAAGTTAACATTTTCTTACATAGAGATTGTAACTGTACATAGCATTCCAAGTGAGATGTAACTAATATTTTATAGAGATAATTACCTTTTTTTACTTTTACTCAGTAGGACTGTAAACATATAGCTATACTACTAGAAACAGAGCACTATATTGAATGTTTGAGTAACTTGTCCATTAATCTGCCAAGATCATTTTCTTCAGCTGTTGAGTGGGCTTTCATCTATTTTAAATATGTGGTTCAAATTATGAGTACATACTACTCTTGTTATAAATAAAGGACATTTTCAAATATCTGTCAAACTTACCAATTTATCCAAGTCATTTTTTAGTACTTCAACTTCCTCAGTATAGCTAAAAAATACCCAAGATTTAATATAATCAGCAGACTTTACTAAAAATTTTACCTCTATTAATATTACTAATGTAAAAAAATATCAAAAGTTCTAGCACTAATTCCTGAGGCACTTTTCCAGAAACAAGGGTCCAATTTGGCTGGAGGTCCACACAATTTCTATTGTCTAAATAACAAGTAACATGCTAAAAAAAATGATAAAAAACAAGATTTAACTTTGAAGTAGTTTAGACTTTCACATTTAACTATGATTTTATAAAGACCCTTGAATGTTTCTCACAACAGAAGTAAGACTAATTAGCCTATAATTTTCAAGATAATTCTTTATCACCCCTTTTCCTTTAGAAATAGGAGTAATAATAGCAACTCTCCAATCTTTATGCCATCTGCTCACCTTCAATAGCTTATGAAAAATGAAAGTGAGGGTCACATGTCTGATCTTTCACCTCCTTTAAAACCCATGTCTTGTCCATGTGCATTATCCATTTTCAATCTCTCAGTCTTTCCAGATATCACTGATGGATTAATATCTCCATGATTCAGGTCAATTGTAATATTTTCCTTGGAATGTCCAGAGTCAAGAATATTGATAATATATTTACTTCTAAAAACGGAGGGAAACATTTAAAATCTCAGAGTCTCCAACAAAAACTTTGCCATCATCTTTTAGGGGTCCAATCTATCACTTTTAACATTTTGTTTACCTCTAATAAGTGTATAAAGATATTTTTTGGTAGCTGTTCCTCATATGCCATTTTGATATTGTCATTTATTTTTGAACCAAATCCATAGCTTCCCTATAGTTCTGTTAACCTTACAACTTGTCAATTTCAACTTAGTTTATTTATCTCTAATTTTGTCTTTTTATATCTTTAGTAAGGCACTTCATCTCTAGTTTCTTGATCCAAATGCCTTCATCTCCCAACTGTTAATCATAACATCAACTTCCAAAAGCCAGAAAAATAGAAAGAAGATCCTGTTCCATTATTCCGTGCATTGTTACTTGGCTATTACCAGCAAAATAGAACCAAGGTCCTAATCCATTGTTTCATACTTGTTATTCAGGTATTACTAGCAAACTAGTATCAATGTCCTATTTCATGCATTGTTATTTAGACATTACACCAGCAAAAGTGAACCAAGATTATTTTTTTCATGTGTTGTTATTCAAGTATTACCAGTAAAATAAAACTAAGATCATGCTTCTTTGTTTCATGCATTGTTATTCACATATTTACTCTGTTAGGCCAGGCTTAAAAATATTTCTGTTTGCTGTAACTCAACTAACCTTTTGAAATTGAGACCGACTTGGAGATTTTTCTAATATTATGACCTGGGAAATTATTATTTTCACCAATTTCTTCCTATATACTGACACATCTAACAAAATTTGTTGACCTCAGAATTTTTACCACCGTATTATGGTTAAAATATACGTGGTTAGATATACATGACTGTTTTGATTTAAGTATAGCGAGTGTTAAACTTAATTTTTTTTAGAAGTGATAGTTTATTGCAGGTTTGTTGTAACTGTACAAATCATACATCATGTAGTTCAAATGTATATTGGTGATTGTTGTATTATTGCATCATGTTTTAGAACCTTCTAAGTTTTTCTCGAGTATTAATACATCATAATATCTTGTAGTATGTGGAAAGTTCTAGGCCTCATTTGGTATTTATAAATAAATGTTAATAGTAATTGTAATCGTGGTTGAACGCATTATGTTTTAAGTGATCATGGAACTAGTGGTATTTCTTCTTTTTTTTTAAGAAGCAATTTGAAAATAAAAAGTGTTTACCTGCCTACTTACCCACCCATATTTTAAATCAGTTTAGGGTTACAGCAAATGAAACTATTGTTACGTCTCCGTTTGTTAATTAACTTTCCGTAACTTCGTTCCGACGAAACTTTAGCGACACAAGTTCTTACTTAATAAAACTGGTTTATTCTTTCTGAATATAACTTTACAATACACTTGATTTCAACATTCGCGCTCTCTGACTGCAGATCAATTACTCACTACCTACACACCTTCTCACGTCACGCCGTGACCATCTTATATATACCAGACCACCCCCAATTTAGCAAATGCTGGAGCACTCCCGAAGGAACAGGATAGTTCTAGAAACGTGGTGTGACACTAGTCACGTGACCTCGCTAACGCAACACTATTTTTAAGCCTGACCTTACCATAAAAATATAAATAAGATCTCATTCCATTGTTACACGCATTATTATTAAAATATTTTTACCCGCTTGAGCACTCTAAATTTTTTTAAAATAAATGTGTCAGCCACCCATTTGGTGTTATTAATGTTATAAATGTGTTGTGCATGCTATTCAGGACATCAGTTTCCTAGTGTTGTCAGTTCTCTGTCATGTTGTGTGTTTGATACATAAGTTTCTAGAAACCAAGGTTAAGTATTCATCAACAAATGAATGAGAATGTTAAAATAATATGTAATAGTATTTTCGGATCAGTGTTCTGTACCAACTTATCTTCTTAGTTTCCAAGCAGATAAACTTCAGAGTGAATCTTATATGGCCACTTTCTCAATCAGTAAGGCTTGTTCTCGAGCACAACATAAAACAAACCTCTTAGTCACTGGCAGCTAAGTATCACAAGTACTATAGTTCAATAACACACATAAAACACTAGACCCATTACAGAGACAAGCATGTTTGTATGCATGGTTGGATTCACTACGTGAACTCGTAACCATTATGTGGGATGACCTCTGGTTTGGTGTCCATGTTAGTGATTCCAATGCTTAGCATCCAGCACATGGTCTACACCAAAAGGCACCTTTAGCCATGACCATCCAAGCTGCATAAAGGCAGATATTTGTGGGCTATTTAAACAAATGTATATAAAAAGAAGAATAAATAATAACTAGTTCATTGAACTTATGCTGTCATTCCATCAGTTTACAATGAATACAAGCTAAATGTATTTTGTAATGGTGGATGTTTTTGGTTTCATGCTTAAGTACGCCAGTTTCATAATTTCAGTCTCTCAGTGTTATCAGATCAGTGTCTTGACCTGTTTGATAAATTGTTTCTAGTAGCTGAAGTGAAGTAATTTGTTTCTAAAGTGTATGTATGAATTTTATTATTTGTGGAATAACTGAATATCATGGAGATAAAGTTTGCATTTAACTTTATTTTTAAGAAATATATTAAAAACAACCTGAAAATTATATAAGCTATCAGAATTTTTAACTTTCTAAAAAACTTTTATAAAAAATTAGTCATATTGAAACATTGGTATTCATTCATTCTCCAAGCATAAAACTGTATTACTCTGGAAAATTGTATTTGAGAAAGTTTAAAACTCTTGTTTGGTACTGTTCATGTATAATGTATGTAGTGTGAAACAATACACAACTGGGTATTTATCTATAAGTAGGATACACAGCTAGGAATGGAAATTTGTTAACTCAAACTGTTGAACATACATGGAACGTACTCTGTCTGTATGGAGAAAATTGCAAATAGTAATTTTTATCAGTTAACATAACATAATGTTTTGGGACAACAAGGGACCTATTGGTCCATCTAGGCTATCCCATCCTCTAAACTAAAACTATTAAATAAAAAAAAAAGTCAACCTCAAAGCCAGCCCTTATAATTCATATAGTTATCAAGCTATCTCTTAAACTCGCTTAAATTTACTGCCTCCACAACATCAGAAGGCAATCAATTCCAAAGACCAACCACCCTGTTAAAAAAAATAAAACTCGCTTAGCTGAAGATGACTCCTACCCTGCCAAAATGTATATTTGTGTCCCCTAATCATATTTTCAACATTAAGTATGAATTCCCTTTAAAATCTTAAATACCTCAATCGGATCCTATCTGACTCTTCTTATATGAAAACCCCTCCATCCCAGGCACCATTCTCGTAGCCTTCCTTTGAGCCCTTTCCAACAGTTCAATGTCCTTCCTAAGGTAAGAAACCCAAGACTGAACACAATACTCCAAATGGGCAGAACCAGTGAAACTTTGTTTTCTCTGTGTATTAATACATTTGTACCTATGTTATTCATCCCACTTTTGGATTGTTGGTGTTCCCAATGTTAGAAGGAACATCAACATTTCAAGTGTATTCTCACTGAACTTCACTTTGAATACTTTCTTGTGATTCTACTTGGTCAGTTTGCCAATTTAGTTGTATCTTTTATATGTTCTGTATCTTGTCTGTAATTACTATTGCTTTATTTATTTCCTCTCAAAACATTTCTTACATGTAATAAACAACAATTATAGTATTTTGGCACTTGTGTATAAAGTTAAAATCATAAATAATATTCAACGCTAAACTGGTACACAATTAAAAACATTTTATTGAGGCCTATCTATGGCCTTCAAAAAGTCGACGACTACATGTTTCGACGTT
>NW_013670608.1:49119-51106 GCF_000517525.1 Limulus polyphemus | reverse complement strand
TACATGTTTCGACGTTACACTTCTGAGAAAGACGTTGTAACGTCGAAACATGTAGTCGTCGACTTTTTGAAGGCCATAGATAGGCCTCAATAAAATGTTTTTAATTGTGTACCAGTTTAGCGTTGAATATTATTTATGATTTTAATGTAATAAACAACCCATATAATTTGAAACAAACACATCTTTGTGTTTTATACAAAACAGTTCTGATACATATAATGTGTGTTCATCATTAAAACATTTAACAGCATTTATATTATTGTTTACTTACCTTGTCTTTCTCTTCAAAGTTTTTATAAGATACAAATTGCATGTATTTTGTGATATTTGGTATAATTTTTTTCTGTTAAGTTTTCTTGGTGTAAAAAATCTAAATTACAAAACATTAGTAACTATTACCTTTAAATATTGTGCAGTTAAACATTTTGTAATCAGCTAATTTGTTTTTTTAAAGATTATGAGGTGGTGATTGTATTTGGTGAATTAATGCATAAAAATACATTAGGAATTAACAAAAGACACAAACTATAAATAACTTCAAGTCTAAAATGGTATGAAAATACAGGATTTAGTACTTAAGTAGTTCTAGCAATGTCATGTTTTAGTGCAATTTTATATTTGAGGTATGTCTACTCATTTGGATAAAACCTTATTTCCCAATCATTGTAAAATATCTGAAACTGTTTGTAAAGATAGTCTTCGTCTTTTACTACATATTTTGTTTTAAATTGGTGAATATCAGATAGAGTACTGATAACAGTTTTAATATAAAGATGTGAAGAATAAGAAGCTTATGAATTATTGTTAAAGTTATCAAGATAATGTAAATCGTGAAATCAGTGTTGTTAGAGATTTTGGAACCATTTTTGAATGAAGCAATCCCTAATTCTTGACTTGTTCCTCTCTAGCCTAACTGCAAGGTTTGATAAGAATATAAAGGTGAAGCACTGATGTAACCATGGAAGTATTAAAGATGAAAGGTGAACCCTTTTCTGATGAGGAACAGGATGCTTTATTGGATATCAACTTGGTGAAAAATGAAGGGGAATCTTTAAAATTAACTTGTAGTAAGCATACATATTTAAGATTTAAATGTATTATTTTTTTTCCAACAGTATTTTTTATTTTTCATAAAATGTTGTGAATTCTCCAAGTTTTATTTTAGCAGTGTGCAGATATTTTCTTGCTGTCCTGATAAGCACTGGTATTGGGAGTGAGGCTTGTCAGTGCTGGTTGACATACTATTATATATGTATATATATATATATTCATCTTTGCTTTCATTTATAAGTTCTCAGAATACATAGTTTTCGTTTATGTCACACATCCAGGGATTCACTTGATACATCCATCATCTTTTAGGTCAAACCAAACAAAGCATGTATGTTGTTTATATTTACCTGTGTCACCAGAAAATATTGATTTTTAAAGAAATTTAACAATGGATGAGACGTTATCCAAAGAAATACCAGGAAAGTTTAGATATTGTTTCAAAGGCAAAATATTGCAAAAAGTTAAAATTGGTTGAAGATAAAGACTCAAAAGAAATCCCAAAGAAAAATTGATGGAACAATGTCAAAGACTACCCAGACATAGTAAACTATCTTGTAAACACACAAAGTGCATATACTTTGAATAATTTAAAGGCTTACAAGTCTCTGGAATCATATAATCAGTTTATTTGTGGTTGGGTTAAACCTTTCAAGATCGGTCACAGGTGAAAGGCCGTGTCATCTCATTTGTTGACTCGCATTCAAATTTTATTGAACTATTTCGTGACTTTATATCAATAAGTTTTGTATCAAACTGTAGATTATAATTCAAGTTTTAGAACTATGCATTACTCAGTTTCTTAACTTAAAAATAAACATAAAAAAACACAGATAAATATTGATTTTTGTGTGTCACGTGGTATGTTGAATGCAGCACTGGCTCAAATTAGATGTTTGTGAAGTCAAAATACTAAGTCTATAGTTTTGTACGAATT
>NW_013670608.1:24916-48657 GCF_000517525.1 Limulus polyphemus | reverse complement strand
CTCAAATTACAGATATTGACAAGCTAGAATATAAAATAAGGTCTTATCTTTTCAATTTGCTAAGATATTGCTCATGTTATAAATAAACCACAGTGGCACCCCACCCACCTCTTTCCATTTTTGGAAACACTTTCTTATATATATGACATGAATAACCAATCGGAAGCTCAGAATGTTCCCTAGTGGTTTTCTCAACCTTTCTAACGTGGCTAGCACCATTTCTTTCTTTTGAACCAAGATTTCAATGAGGTAGGTTGTGTCTTTAGTCTGCTTGAAATTTCATATTTTTTCAAGAGTAAAATACATCTTAGTTACTAAGCTTGATCAAGAGAAGACAATTTTAGAGACCTTAACCAGTTATTTTATGACAATCTTTCCATCCAAGTATCATTTTAGTAGCCCTCCCCTTATCCCTTTTCAACAGTTCAATGTCCTTTCTAAGGTAAGGAGCCCAAGACTGAACATAATAGTCCAAATGTGGTCTAACAAAAAACCTATACAGTGACATTACAATCTCTTTAGACTTGTATTCATTATTTCTGTAGATATAACCTATAATCCTATTTGTCCTACCACTAGCAACAGCACATTGCTTAGAAGGTTTAAGAAATTAATCAACCAGAAGACCAAGATCCATTTCTTCTGTAACACTGTTAATGCCATTTGCATCTAAATTAAACTCAAAATTCAAATTATGATAACTCACATTCATTACCTTGCATTTATTATGGTTAAAAGCCATCTGCCATTTATTTGCCCATGTCAACAAATAATCTAAGCATTTTTGTAAAGCAGCAGCATCCTCCTGAAAGCCAGCAACACCCAAAACTTTAATATCATCAGCAAAATTAAGTCAAAAAGAGCAAAGGTTCTAATACTGAGCCCTAAGGTACTCTGCTTATGACATTAATCAAGCTTGGCTGAATTCCATTTTTAATTAAAGAGGCCAACATTTGCAGACAAGAGCAACATGTTTTTGCCATATAATCCCAACATAGCCAGTTTAGATACCAGAAATATCATGAAAAATAAAAAAAATTATATATAACTGATTGGGGCCTGCTAGGAGGTATCTTTGTACCAAATACCATGTAAGTTGGTTGACATATGCATGAATAGTTCATGAAAACCCCAAATTGTGCTTTCCTTGCTGAAAAATTTAGCAAAAGGCAAAAATATCAAAATTGTCTGTATCTGTTTGGGAGCTGCAAAGAATATCTTTGTACCAAATCCCATGTAGATTGGTTAAAATATGGCCAAGAAATGAAACAAAACCCCTATAGTTATGCTTTTTTTTTAGCTCTGACCCCCCCTAAAAAGGCTCAAAATAGGCAAATCCAACTTTTTTTTTTATATGTCCTTTTTTGGGAAAGAAAATTTATACTTGCACAAATTTTCATCTTGGTTTCTGTAAATATGACTGCACAAGAGCCAGTAATATGCATTTTTGGATTGTTTTACCTTTAACCTCATGAAATCCATAAAAAAGCCTAAAAATTTAAAAAAGGTGCTTAGGTGCATTGGACCAAGTGTTTGAAAGAAGAAGAAACAAAAAAAAAATGTTTCTCTATAGAGACATAATGACCCTCTACACTCTTCCGTCCAGCCAGATTTTTATCCAATGAGCCAAACTATCACCCACATCTTCAGAGTACAAGAGGCATACTAGTGGTTGAGTGTATAACAACATTTCAACCACACTGTATCTGTTTTTCATATCTAATACCAGGCCTCATCAGACTTGCTGGGAGTGTACAGCCTGGCCAGTTAGTAGAAACTTATACTGTGTATGTATAAAGACTTTGTAGCTGTCTGCTTGTATTTCTTGTTTTTCCTTTGTTCTTCATGTTTGAAATTATTCTCTAGTTAACATTTTCAGAACCTGCACCCTGCTGATAATCGATACTTTCTGGTGTATATCAGTGTATCTACACACTAGAAAAGAAATTATATAAGATCTCTGTTCAGTTAGATACAGTGAGTGGATATTGATTATGATTTAGTGAAGCATGATGTATATTAAGTTTGGTTATAGACAAATCTACATTATTTGTACTTCTAGCAACAGGAAAAGCAGATTCCTTAGCAGAAAGCTCTTCACATACCATTTTGAAGTTTGATGTAGCAAAAGAAGAAAAAGAAGAGAACTGTGATGAAGAAACAGAAAAAATGGAGGTAATTTCTACAATAAAACTTTTACAGTTGTCTTATTAAAGTGAATATATAGCTGTAATGATGTATGAAAGAGGCATAATTTATATTTATTTCCTAATTTTTTATGGTGGTTGCGAGATTGTTCAAATCTACCGAACCCATACAGAGATTCATTACTGAAAATAACACATAAAATATAAAGTTTTTTCTTAAGAAACATTTGATGACTATCTGGACATTATAAAGATTTCACATGTGAAATTTGAAAATTTTCTGATGCATAAAAGTATTTTTAATGTTAAGATAAAAATTACTTTGCATGATAGATAGGCAACATGTGAAAAGAAAAAAGCATGAGGAGAACATTACTTTACAAACCTTAAGACTTAATAAAAAAAGATTATATTTTGTGTATGAAAGCATTGTATTGTTCACTGGTAATCTGCCAAATTTTGTTAACATTCTCTTATTAATTTAAAGGTTATAGCATGAAAACTATAACAAGCACAAAATGGTTACGAGGTCAGTCCAGGGGACGAAGCCTGTGCTGAAAGATTTAACTAAAAACATTTTTAAATCTTGTAAATGTTTAAATAGTTTTGTACAGGTTGTTATAGATTACCAACTTTGAAATGTTAGGTTTTATGTGTATATATATGTATATATGTGTAAGTTTAATTAGTCAACTGTGAAGACTTTATGTATTTGTCGACGTTAGTGATGCCCCTTGTTATTTTATTGATCTTTTGAATGTGTTTGATTTCAGAACATATTAGTCAGAGTGAAAACAGAACAGCCTGGTGATGTACTTCAAGATGAGATTATTTCAAAGTTCAGTGACAGCAATGATGATGATGTGGATAGTGTTATGAATGTGAAAACAGAAACTGAATTTCAAAAAGATTTACAAAAAACTGAACTTGGGTCAGAAATTACTTGTGGTAAGTAGAAACCTGTCCTAAAAACTAAATTAATTGGCACTGATTGGAAATGTTGAATTCTTGGCCATTTTACAGAATTGTGAAACACGTGATATTGATCCCATTGTCATTTTCTGATTACCCTAAGCAAATAGTGAGTTTTCACCTTCATTCTTATAATACAGTCATGACCTCATAGTGTAGAGCACAATTTTACAGACCTTTAGACCTTGAGCTTGCATTTTTGCTTACTATTAGGCCACACCCAGCCTAATAGACTGTAGGATTCATATTAGTGAATGGTAATGGGACAGTAACCACGAGGTCTGGCAGATGGCCTGGTGGTTATGGCATTCCAGTCACAATCTGTAGGTTGCAGGTTCAAATCCTCACCATCAAACATGCTCACCATTTCAGCCATGGGGTTGTTATAATGTGATAATCAATCTAACTATTCATTGGTAAAAGAGTAGCCCAAGAGTTGGCAGTGGGTGGTGTTGACTAGCTGCCCTCCCTCTAATCTGTCACTGCTAAACTATAGCCCTTGAGTAGTTTTGCATGAAATTCAAAACAAGTAAGCCAGTAACCACGTGTTCACATTTTGGCTTGCTAACTACTAGGCCACTCCCAGCCCAAGAGTGAGAATTATACAGTTGAAGCAAAGAAAAAAATGAAGCAGTAAGCTGAGAAAAATAACATATAATAATTAATGGAAAATAACATGAATTAGACAGTGAAATAAAAGCCTTTGCAAATGTTTGTATAAAGTTATAATATTCAGTTTAAGATCCTTACCACTAATAATGAAAAGTTGAAGATTTAATAAAGAAAAGAACAGAAAATACTTAGCAGTGATAATTGTGAATTTACAGCAATGACCTACAAAATATTAAAACATTCACAGTAGGGATAATTAAATATATGTAAAAGATTGAGTGAAATAATAATTATAACAATGACAGATTAACAGCACATTCCATGATATTGTTACCGTTTAAATTTTTTTCTAAACTTTTGATGTATAAAAAATTACCTTCTTAATAGCTAATGCAGATTTTTTTAAGTTAGAATATTGTAAATAAAATATTTAATACTGATGATGTAATTTGAAGCAATTCCAACATGTCCATGATTAAAGATGTTTTTTGATGAGTTGATGCTGAAATTGAAGGGGAGGCTACTTTTCATGCAGTATCTCCCAAACAAACCTAGTGCAAAATGAGGCGTCAAAGTCTGGTTGCTGTGTGATTCTCTCAACTGGATATCTGTTAAAATTTTAGGTATACACAGGCAAAGAAACCACAAACATCCAAGACCGTGGGTTATTATAGGGTTGTTTCATATTAAATGGATTTGAGAATAAGGGGCATATAGTGTAGCTGGACGAATTTTATTCAAGTGTACAACTTTTTGATATCCTGAGGGTGAAGAAAATAGATGCATGTGGCACAGTGCATACAAATAGAAAAGGTTTACTCACAGAAATGAAGACTATAAATGAAGCGTGGGGAACTCCCAACAACATAGAAAATGATGAAAAAATAATGTTTGTCTGTACATGGCAGGACACGGGTAAGGTAAACATGATATCAAATGTAGGTAATGCAGGTGTGAGTAAAGTACAAGTACAATAAAAAAAAACGGTATAAGAAGTGTAATGAAACCCAATTTTGTATAATAAATATATGGGAGGGGTCGATAAGTTCAACCAGCTGTGCTCTACTTATTCTTTTCATAGGAAGCACAAAAAATAGTACCAAACATTGTGGCATTTTATTATTGAGGTAGCACTTGTCAATGGGTATATTTGTTACAATGCATAAAACCCCAGCAATAAATTGACTAAAAGTTCAGAGAGAAGGTATTACATGGCTTGCTTGAAGGATATACCTGAAGAACTTCAAGTAAAAGGGTTTGCATGAGTTCTGAACCAACTGATGCTAGGTTAGTATAGCACCATTTACTTAGGCATTTTGAGGATAAAAAGTAATAGCCCATTTGTGCTGTGTGCATCATCCTGCCTGCAAAATGTATATAAAAACAGAAGTGCAAGTGAAAGCAAACTACCTATTACTGTGGACAATGTATTGATAAGCCTCCCTTGTGTGTTGTGCCATACTTTGAGGAGTATCACAAAAAGGTTAGGTATAATGAAGTGTGTCAATGCAGTAAAAGTAAATATTCAAAGCATATACAACACCTAGAAGTACTGTTGTAATGGATTTGTATGATATATAGCTACTGTATATATTTTTAGATTTACGATATTGGCTTTATTCTTCAGTATTCTGTATATAGATAAAATAGTTGTTCATAATGTATATAATGTTATATTTTTCATTGTCATTATCATGATGTATAACAAACAAGTAAATTAGCTGTTTACCGACATATTTCAATCAAATTATATACCATTTACAGAATGATGAGTTCCACATTTTTTTCTCAGTTTTTGGATGTAAATCACAAATTTTCTTTATATGGTACAAATATCAGGTTGTGCCAGATGTAGGAAATATATTGTCTCCTTTTAATATTGGAAAAGGGCTAGAAAAGATAAAATTCCGAATTTAATTTTTAGTGGATAATTGGCACTTTTTGGGAACCAGCCCTAAATTTAATTATGCAACAAAAGGGTTGATGTTATAAAACATGACTTAATGAATCAGGTATGGAAAGAAGACAACTATTAAGCAACATATGGATGTAAATACAGAATTTGATGTGGATGTTAAGACTTCATGATTTGAAATTAACTGTAAGCAAGTAAGTATTACTTGCATTAATACTGGTCAGAGAATGTTTCAATTTTTACATTGAAATATTTGGCAGGTATTGCATTTTCATGGAAGGATTAGGGTAATGGAAATACACTATGTCTGAGAGAGAGAGAAAACAGTTTTAGCTCACTTTGCAAGATATTTCAGTTGGATTGAACTTAAATGTTTAAAAGTAGGTGAAAAAGAGGAGAGTAATAGTTGTCACTGACTAGTTATGACCTGTTTTCAATCTATACACCTAGCTTGAATAATTTGAATTTATCTGACCTTCATTTTGAGTCTGGAGTTTTGTTATTTATGATCAAAATCTTGATGATTCTGGTGACTTTGTCTTCATTTAGCCAGAGTACAGTTCTAATATACTTAAGCCCTCAAGTGTTATTTGAGCTGCTTTGGAAGGACACATGTTTGATAACCCCAAAGTACCAAACAACTTTAGGGATCTTTTGGTCTTAGTGCAACTGACCTTGAGCATGTAAAGGAGAATATTTGGTGAGTATGTCAACTTCATCTCATACTGCAGTAAGTTATGGAATTTGAGAACTTAGAGGAAAGATTGCTCCTGTTTGGCAGCTAAAGGCTAGGGACCCGACAGACTACTGGAATCATCTTGCACTGATGTTATGGGAAGTGGCTCTTTTTGGTGGTGTTTATCAACCTCAACTTGTAAGTACTAGGGATTTGGTATCAATCAAGGAAGTTTTACAAGACAAGAAATTTAAGAATAGTTTAGCTAAAAGCATGAGCATACTTGGTGATGTGGATTCAAACTGTGACCCTCAAATTGTGAGTTGAGTGCCCTAACCACTAGGCCTTCATTTAAGAATAGCGTTGAAGACTGAATCATTGTTTTTGACAATTTTGTTCCATTACAGCTTTGCCTATCACAAGAAAAAGAAAAGCACATAAGAAAAACAGAGACAATGGAACACCAATAACTGGTGCTGCCTTTCATGTTAGTGAAATCCCATTTGTATGAGATGAAGTGGATGCACCCCTTGGTTGGAAGTAAAACAAGGATAGTATCATATTGTTGAAAGTATGTTATAGACCACTCCAAAACTAAGAACCAGTGGTTGTGACAAAGATATGTCACAAATTCTCGGGATGCGGATCTGGTATGATTCATCACTGAATCTACATATTCTTGCAAGTATTTCTCCTATACTGTACAGCCACACTTAACTTCTATGGTATGTTGACTCCCTGGGATATAATGGGCAATTTACAGCCTTCATATTTCACACATCTTTGCAAAACATTAGTAAAAAAGCAGGATGTTTCTTAGAAATTTTCTGAACAACCACTTTTATTCTCTGCTTGAGATGAGTGCAGTTTCTCACCAAGTACTGCTTACCACACATATGGAGCAAAGAGTATTGTCTGGTTGATATGGATATAGTCTCTCACCAAGTGCTGCTCACCACATATATGGAGTGAAGAGTACTGTCTGGTTGATATGGATATAGTCTCTCACCAAATGCTCCCTACTTGAGATGGATGTGGTCTCTCACCAAGTGCTGCTCACCACATATATGGAGTGAAGAGTCCTCCCTACTTGAGATGGATGTGGTCTCTCACCAAGTGCTGCTCACCACATGTATGGGGTGAAGAGTTCTCCCAACTTGAGATAGATGTAGTCTCTCACTAGATCCCCCGAGTGAGATACAACACCCTCAAGATCTCCACTTCTGTCATTATACTCTCAAAAATGGAATTCATTTGTTCAACTTCTGTACACTGGTCCTTCTATCATTGTCACAGTGTGGGTTTCTAGCTATCTGTTGTGTGAAGAAGTGAGTATTGTTTCTGAAGTTAACATTTATTTTACCTGAAAATGTATTTTACATAAATACTCCACAAAAACATCTACTATTCTTCCAATGTCTTACTTCATCAAGAATGAGCTTCTTGTTTACATGAGGTGCTCAAGGAGAGTACTGTGCATGGAGGAGTGGAGTGCTATAGCCTAATGCTGATTACCACATGTTATTGCAGTAAATGTTAGTATGAATAGGGTGAGAGCTCATTGAAAAGTTTGGTCCATGCAAAAAAAAAAACTGTGGGATCAGAGTAGAGGTTCTAGCTGTTCTGTGGAGAGGAATCTATCCAAGATACATTTCCAGGTAGAAAAGTGTTAACTTCCACCATTCCATCTCTTGTTTTAGTTAAATAATTTTTTTTCAGAGTTATTGACATTTGTATCAATTGTATTAGACTGTTTCAAATTACTTAGAAGTTAATCAAACAAAGTAATGTATGATAAAATTATTATTTAGATATCAAGTCTGGTGTGGACATCTGTTGTGGAAGTCAGTTACCTCAGGGTGGTGATAAACCATACAGTTGTGTAATCTGTGGAAAAGAATGTGGAACAAATAGTAAATTAAAAATACATTTGAGAATACACACTAAGGAGAAGCCATATATCTGTTCTGTGTGTAGCAAAGAATTTGGAACAAAGAGTGACCTAAAAAAACATGAGAGAATACACACTGGGGAGAAACCATACAGTTGTATAGCATGTGGCAAAGAATTTAGAACAAAGAGTGACTTAAGTAAACATGAGAAGATACACACTGGGGAGAAACCATACAGTTGCATAGCATGTGGAAAAGATTTTAGAACAAAGAGCGACCTAAAAAAACATGACAGAATACACACTGGGGAGAAACCATTCAGTTGTATAGTATGTGGCAAAGAATTTAGAACAAAGAGTGACCTAAAAATACATGAGAGAATACACACTGGGGAGAAACCATATGGTTGTTCTGTGTGTGGCAAAGATTTTGGAACAATGGGGAACTTACAAAAACATGAGAGGATACACACTGGGGAGAAACCATACAGTTGTGTGGTTTGTGGAAAGGAATTTGGAGTAATGGGTAACCTGAGAAAACATGAAAGGGTACACACTGGTGAGAAACCATACAGTTGTGTTGTGTGTGACAAAATATTTAGAACAAAGTGTGACCTAAAAAAACATGTGAGGATACACACTGGTGAGAAACCACATAGTTGTTCAGCATGTGGCAAAAAATTTATAACAAGTAGTGAACTGAAAAGTCATGAGTTAGTACACACTGGGGAGAAACCATACATTTGTGTAGTGTGTGGTAAAAAATTTGGAATAATGGGTAACCTAAAAACACATAATAGGATACACACTGGAGAAAAACCATACAGTTGTATAGTGTGTGGAAAACATTTTAGAAGCAATGGCATTTTAAAAAAACACAAGAAGACGCACACTAAAGAGAAACCATACAGTTTTCTATTGTAAAGCAAAATATTTGTACCAAATGGTAAACTGACGAGCCATAAGGGATGTACACCAGCAGGAATGTATCACATTATTGATAGAAATTACTGGTTATTGATAATAGGTATAATCTTCTAGCTAGGCCTTTTTTTCTGAACATGAGGACAGATATTCACTAACAAGAAACTATCAGTTCATTAACAAAGCCAACAATTCCACCTCTATTTAGTGTGAGGTAAAGATTGGAAGCAGTAGTGGGCTAAAACACTGGATGGTATAATCTGTAGAGAAGCAATCCAGATAGGAAGTTTGTGGCTCTGTCTTTCCAGAAGTTACTTATTTAGAAAATATTCAAGAATATAAGTAAGATACACTTTGTCATGCACTTTTCGCCAGACATGAGAGAAAAATTCTCAAATAAGATTGCTGCTTTATAATATAAAACCCTTTTAATGATTTTCGTAAGCTTAGGAGAAAAAAAAATGTGTATTGTTACACATTCTGAATTGTACACATTTAATGATATTATGTATGTAAATTATGTTAATATTACAAACCTTGGTTTTTGCTTATCTTCCGATTTTATTTAAAGAATCTAGAACATTTTATAGCAAATTTCAAATTATTTTGTTGGTTCATAATCCATATTAAATAGATATATTGTTGCATAACTTCTTAGTTTTTGTTTTTATAAAAAGTTATTTGCATACACTTGTTACCACTTGCAGTTCAGGAATCACCTTGAATCTAATGAACTTCTGCTTGTAGTTCAGGAATGTTCTGAAATATTGACAATGTACAATTAATCTCAGTGCTGTAATGTGTAATACCAAAGAAATAAAATCAGTAACTTTCTGAACTGTACTGGTACTGCTAATCAACCCTTTTTTGTGTTAATTTTCACTACAGATAACTATAATATAGTTGACCTGGTTCTGTTAACATTAATATAGTCACATTGTAAATTAATGAAAACTTAAACAAGAATATCTATACAAAGGTTTGGGGCTAAGTGTTTCACAAATACAGCCTGTTAGAGGCCAGAAGAAATGAAACCAAACTTGTTTTTACATATTACTATTTCCTTTTTTAAAAAACTGATGTTATGGAAGGTAAAATATGAAAATATACCTTATATATTTAGGCTATAATGTATTTTTCTTTCTTTTTTTTTTAAAGAGTTAAATTCAAAAGAAGATACTAATTATTAATTATTATGTTCATTTTTTTTATCATTAAAGTTACTTTTTGTAAAAAATGCAACATTAAGGAAGATAAGATAAACATTCCAGTACCATTTCTACTCTAACGTTAATCTTTTAAATATAAAACGTTTTCTTAATATGTAGAAATTTTGAAAAAAAAATTTCATTTTTCAATGCCTAATGTACTGTATTTTCTAGAATATTTAAATATGAATCTTGAAAAAATAAAAAGATATTCTAGTACCATCTATGGACTTTATATCTTGTAAAAGCATTAAACATAAAACTTGATTTCCATATTCAATTGTCTCCAGATGGCTCAGCAGTAAATGTTGAAGGCTCTGTATGCTTCAAATGGGATTTCAATACTCGCGGTGGGCAGAGCATAACCTGCTTATTTTGTAGTTATGTTCTTAACAACAAACAAACATATGCAGAAGTTTTGAGAAAGAAAAAAATATAGTACTGTCTATAATCTTTATATATATATATATATAAAACTTAATGTTCTTATGAGGAAAGTTTGAAAATTTTTTAAATGTTCTAATGCAATCTCTACACCTTTATATCTTTTAAAATGTTTAAATATGAAACATCTCTTCATATGCAAAAAATTTTGCAAAACATTACTGTATTGGCCCAATTATAAGGCAATGTTTTTTATTATTAGTTAGGCTGTAAAATTCATAGTTGCCTTATAATTGTGGCCAACTACAGGCCCCTTCCCCCTACTCTAGCCTGTCACATTCCTGAATGTCCAGTTAGCATCTGTCTATGCATGCGTGCCAGATGTTCACTCAGGGTCATTGCCAATTCTTGCAACTAATCCACCTGCAGGCTGTTTAGTTATAGTACTGATTTTTGTTGGTGCATTATTGCTTTGACTGTGCTTGTTTTAAGTTTTATAATAATGATTATCTGTGAGTCTCATTTTAGTGATTGACCCTTGTGCAAGAATGAATGACCACATTGAAAGACAGGGAACAAGAAAGTGTCAAATTAACAAAGGATTACGACGGAGTTATGATGCAAATCTTAAAATTATGGTGGTGCATGAGGCAGAAAAAACAAACAACTGTACCGCTGCTAGAAAATTTGGTGTAACTGAAAATAATGTGAGGCGTTGGCGGAAACAAAAGACTCAACTCCTTAATGCACATTCTACTAGAAAGGCATTTCGTGGACCTAAAAATGGACGTTATGAAGAACTTGACGAATGTGTTGTTCAGTATGTTAAAGGGATGCGAGACAAAGGATTTCCAATAACAAGAGAAGTTATCCAGTTTAAAGGCAAAGAAATTGCCAAAAGTTTAAACATATCGGAAACAGAATTTAAAGCAAGCTTGGGATGGTGTAAAAGAATGATGAAACGAAATGGGCTAGCTCTGAGATGACGTACAAGTTTGGCACAAAAGCTACTTGAAGATTACAATGCAAAACTGATTTAATTTCAACACCTTGTTATAGGCATAAGGAAAAAGTATGGGTATCCACTTAGTTGCATGGGTAATACAGATCAAGCACGGGTGTTCTTTGACATGCCTGCAAATGTTACTGTTCACAATAAGGGAGAAAAAACAGTATTGTTAAAACAAACAGAAAGGAGAAATCTAGTGTTACAGTTCTGGCAGATTGCACAAAACCTCCTCCATATGTCATTTTGAAGAGAAAAACAATGCCTAAAGAAAATTTGCCTTCTGGAGTGATAGTACAAGAAAAGAGTTGGATGAAAGAAAGACTTGTTTAGGATTAGCTTAAAGTCATTTGGGGAAGAAAGCCAGGAATGAGATCGATGCTTGTACTTGATGCATTTAGGAGACACTTAACAGAAATTCACAAAGTAAATACCAATTTGGTTGTCATCCCTGGAGGTATGACCTCCCAATTGCAAGTTTTAGACTTGTTATCCATAAGAAATGCTGCATTTCAAATTAAATTAAAATTCCACATACCTTAATTATCTTCCAAAATACTTGTAATCTTTTGATATTTGTTTGAATTTACAGTGGAATAAATCAAGTGCGTATTTTTTATTCAAATGTTATGACACTCAAATTTTGTTTCTTTCTGAAAATGGGGGGTTGCCTTATATTCAGGCCAATAGTGTATTTAAAATTAGTATCTCCTAAAACGTTTAAATATAAAATCTGACTTTGATTTGCAGGAAATTTTGAGTGTGGTTGACTATCTAACAAGTAAATAGTAAACATTTAAGCCATGAAATTTCTTTACCAAAGTACCTGCTTTTACATCACAGAACAGGATATTTTACTTAAAGTCAGCTAATATACTGAACAAGTTGTACCTGATTCAACCAAATGACAAGCAGTCTTGAGTAACTTACATGTAAACAAAGAAATACCCATCATACAACACTAGAATTTTATTTTCATATATTACCAGAATTACATCAACTTCTTTAAATGGTTTCTCAACTTCCCTACTAATTTCCAGAACAATTCAATATGGGCATTTCAAATAAATACCCATAATTTACAAGAGCTGTTTAAAACTGACAATTTCTTTAAACTTTTTCACTTAACACAAACATTCATAAAAATCTAACTGATTATCACATTTCTGGCTTAACATCTACGAACAAGCACGTCATTTGGGAACATGAAAAAAAAAAAAAAGTTAAGCGAGAAAACCCCAAATGTCTTCAGTTACATTCAGGCCTGAGTAACTTACTTTAATATGTAGTAAGGTTAAAACACTCTAGATTTAGGGTCTCCTACACATTTATATGATTAGAATAGGGAACTAGAAAAGTTCTACTTTCAGCAGTGATCTTCTATCGTCTTTAATAGAACATACTGAAGGTGAACTAAAATCAGGAATATAACTGCGTACTTCAGAAATATGATGTTTTGTTTTTGTACACAGTTAAATATGAGCAAGTCCAGAATCACTTTTAAATAGTCTTACTTACTTGTTAGAGTACAAGAAATTGTTCTGTTCATCAGTACTCATGAGGAGTTTAAGCCAATTCAATAGCTTTTGTATCACACAGAAATTTTTAAATTGTAAAGTTTTTTTTTAACTGTATTAAGAGACCTGGATTTGCTTTGTCAATAAAACAAAAATGTAAAATTAAACACATCAAATAAATAATATGTAACAGAAATATATATAAACAGAAAAATGAAAACAAAAGAAAGTTAAATACTGGGACCATCAAAGGAATGCACCACAAGAAACTCTGAAAGGTAATGTGCTGAAAAAAAACATTTGCCTTAAGTTACAAGGCTAATTAGAAATGATCATTTGGCAAATGACTAGTAAGATGCTTGGAATATAGAAACCAACAACAAAATAAACAAACTTTGACTAGCAAGCTGCTTGGAATATAAAAACCAACAACAAAATAAACAAACTTTTACTAGCAAGCTGCTTGGAATATAAAAACCAACAACAAAATAAACAAACTTTTACTAGCAAGCTGCTTGGAATATAGAATTCAACAATAAAATGAACATAAAAATAATAAATTAATCCTTGAATTACTTCAAGAAAGTATACATAAAAGTAAACTATATAAAATTCACTTTAAAGATTAGAAACATAAACAAAATTTATTTATTTTCATTTTTTTTCTTACTTAAAAACAAAATACAATATTAATTTGCTGTTCACCTACAAGTGTTTTTTCACACAAAGATACAAGAAATTAAATGTTTAAACTTTAACTATGTGCACAGGTAGGGGTCAAAGTGCATATGTCACAGCCTTTTACACAGTGCAACATGGTATTATGTATTTGATGTTAGAATCATCATTTATTAATTTTACCCTATATTACTGATTTAATGACAGTTCATGGTAGAGGAGAGTAAACACCAGATACAATATACAGTGACACTGGAAAAACTAGATATGGATTTTGGAGGTTCTAGAGGTTATACAATATGCAAACTCTACAATGGAAAAAAAGCATTTTTATTCTTCACATAAACATCACTTTTCACTCTGATGTCGGCAATTCACAGACATATCTCGAGTTCAAATACTTTTAACATGTCTGTTTTTTTTTGTGTGTGTACAACAGACTTGTACATTTTACTTATTTTCATGTAGTTAGACATAGTAAATTCAGAACTTCTGTCAACATTTCTTCTCCAATGAATCAATCCTATGCACATTTGGTTAATACCTTCTCATTTACTACTGGAAATTTGATAAAAGAAAACTGAATGCATCTTCAGTTCAGTACTTTCTTTGATATACAAACTTCTGAACTGCATTTATATTTATACAACAATTACTCCTTTAAATATAAGTTAAAACAGACAATCAAGATTTCTAATAATGGATAATAAACTGTTTGATATAATAAACAACACCTAGAGATAAACTTGCAATAGGAATACCATAAAACCTTTCTCTTAGTACTTCTTCTATCAAAGTAACATTTATCAGGCAACAATCTAGATTTTGATAGTTTGTCTTGCCAAGCAGAAACTTGCATGCATAATTTAAAATATACTATTATAAGTATTCAAAACACACTGTGCTTTTAAGGTTGAGCTAAAATTTTAAACAGATATCCATGTAAATATGAGTTAATATTCTGCAGTTTCTTTTCCTACCCTGGTTTTTAATAAAAACCAACACTATTTTTTTTCATATTCAAGTAAAATTCTAAGATTCAATAGTGTGTATTTTCCAAAAAGTAATGTGAACAATTATATATATAAGGGTGTGATTTTCTTAAGGACCACCAATTTTAAAAATATTGTATCTTTTTATTTATACTTTTGATTTCAGCAGCTTGGTAGGGTTATTGCAGCTTTAACACTGCTCTTCTTATAGTGCTAGATGCCTAAGAGGAAATTAGAAGTCTTTCATTCTTTTAATAATAACTCGTAACCATATGGTCCAAAAGCTAATGGTCAATCCAAAGTGTATACCTCAAGGTTACAAGTTAATATTAAAGAGTGCCAGACTTTAATTTCCTCCTGTACATCAAGAACTATAAGAAAAGCCATTGGCTGAAGAGCAGTGTTAAAGCTGTGAAAGTACTACCAACTTACTAAAATCAAAAATTGATATAAAAAGAAATGATATTTCAAACTTACTGGTCCTTTGAATAATATGTGTGTGTTTCATGTCACAGAAAAAACTTTAAACATTTCAAACACACATTAACATATGCTTCAGCCACAATTTAACTTATCAAACAAGGTTTTTATAACCCTTCTTAATAACTATATTTATAAAACCATAAACAAATGTTGAAATATAAGTTGGTAACATGTTGAATGTACATTCATTGTTACCTCAATTAATTTTAGAAATTAAGTCAACAAAGTAATTGTATCCTTTTAACTATACACATTTAAACTTCCTTTAAATACAATAGATACATATAACATTTTAATGTTAATCCAATCACAGAAAAAGCAATATATTCAGAAGAGAAAACAATTCACAAAGCCTTTATCTTACAAACACTACAGACATAAGTAATACATACAGTGGAAAGGACTGCCAATAATTCAAAATGTAAATAACTCATTCTGTCAAAATTATAGTGTTTTTTTTTATCACTACTCTACAGGTGCACCAACAGCATGATGGATGTTAACTATTTTAATCTCGCTGATGTTAGGTCCTGCAAATTCAACAAACGTGTTCTTCTCTTCTGCATTTCGCTTGTAAACTATAAAAACAATTGGAGATAAACACAACATCAATTTATTTGTTTTGTAATGCAGTAGAATGAAAATAACTGTAACTCTCCCAAGGTCTTACATTCACCAACTAATTACTTTCTTGTCTCATCACAACTCTAGCACGCTTTCAAAAACTACTTTATTAGAAAGATAACAAAAAAGTATCAGATTCTTAAATTAACTTAATTAAAAAATTATAAAAACAAATAGTGAACATACAGCATCTATTGAAACCTATATTACAAAAGAACAATGTTATATTTTACCATGCATAAAAACAAATATATTTACAATTCCAATACCTATATCTTTCAAACACAGGGCTGAAATAGCTGGATGAACCAGTTTCAAAGAATTCTACATACATTTAAAAACTTACAAAAAAATACAGAAGTTCCAAAGAAAAAAATCATACACATACTTCACTTGTTACATGAATACAGTGAACCACATTCTACTTTGGAAGTTCCAAAGAAAAAATCATACACATACTTCACTTGTTACATGAATACAGTGAACTACATTCTACTTTGGAAGTTCCAAAGAAAAAATCATACACATATTTCACTTGTTACATGAATACAGTGAACCACATTCTACTTTGGAAGTTCCAAAGAAAAAATCATACATATGTGAGGTAAAGAAAACACAATGAAATATACTAAAGACATCACAAGTAAACTGTAAGTTGTTTATACTGTACAAAACAAAATGTTTTATAATTAATTAATTTTTCTAATAGAATATGATAATTATCTCATACTTGTTTATGACATTTTATAAACATTTTAGTTAGACTGGTGCAGCCTGATAATACAGACTCTTCTGAGTTTAATTAATATCACTACATTTATTAAAAAATAACTTTCAGGCAAGTTGTAATAAAGATGAGTTAAACTTTGAGAGTAGGGTGTTCCCACAATAGAATACTTTGTTACTAATGACAGGAGCAAGGACAGCATTTTCTTACTGTTTTCTAATGTACACTGCAACATTTTACCTACCTCTGTGAGGCCAATGTGTATTAATCTGTGGAACAGTCATTCTCTCTAGGCGATAAATAGGAAACGTAGAGCAAACTCTTGCGATGTGGTATCCAAGCTTCTTTTTGTCGCTGACAGGTGGGGTGATAACATACATTGTTTCTCGAACAACTTCTGTGTTCACATCATAATAGCCAGTCTAATGAGGAAATCATTCTATTAGAAACCTAGTAAGATATATAAGTTATTTTCTCACAATTAAATGGGTGAGGATAAAGTAGCTTACTCAAGAATAATTACAGTTTATTAGATTTTGCTATTAATTCATGGCATTTAATATTATAAATCACTTAGGAAGTTTCTAAAATAAGTTAGATATATTTAAAATTACTAATAGTTTAAGTATGGAAGATGCCCTTAGTGGTAATGATGCAAATCACTCATATTTTGTAACTGCATGTGTTTGATGGTTTATAGGTGTTCATTTGAAAAACCACTCTTTCCTTCACAAAATACTTATACACTTAGATAATAAAGAGGTGTTTGTCTGTTTTAGAGCAAAGCCACACTGGGCTATCTGCTCTGTCTACCACAGGGAGTCAAACCCCAGATTTTAGCATTGTATGTTCATAAACCTACCACTGGATTATAAAGATGTGTTAAGATCAAGGATTTAGAATTTTCAAGATGGCAATATACCCTGTACCTAATGGGATTAGAAAGCAAAGGAATATGGATCAACTTAGGATACCATGGCCATCCAGAAAGAGAAATGCAACAAGGCATATCCCAGCCAGAGTAAACAAAGTGAGACATATTGTAACAGATACAAATCCATAAACTTCAGGGGCAAAATCTGCTCATGTGTACCAGGCAACAATACACAAGATAATCAAGAAGAATATACATCTGGAAAACTGACGCAAGTCACGTGTACACTAGATGCTTCTATGATATGTTTGTTCAACCATAGCATACCTCAAGCAGATGGAGAATGAACAGGAGTTCATACTATTCTATAGAAAGACATACCTATCGAATCACCAGAAATAACACTTAAAATTATTTGCCAGAAAGCTAAATCACAGCTAGTATAAATGACCTGTTTTTGCTAGCTGTCATACATCCTTAGGCTATATAGAATTATAAGTGAAAACAATCCACAGGAAAGACATGTGGTTCCCAGGAGTGACAAGGGAGGTCATATCCAAATAGTTATCCTCTACAGCACTCGCTAGAGGGCCCAAAAAGTACATGCCAGATTTGGTGACAATCAGTCTAGTAGTCTGCCAGTGGTAAGTGGATGCACACACACACAGGAGGGGCATATCTCAAATGTTTTCAAATCGTCTGGAATTGATCAAGAGACAGTGTAATAGGCTACTATGACTGAAGACAGCAAGTACAAGACTAAAAAAGTAAAATGCACAGAAACAGTCATGTCAATTGTATAAATACATTGCCAAAGCAGTCTTTCAGAAAACCTCATCTCAATGGTACGCACTTAGCACGGACGGATGGGTTCAACGTTTTCTATTATTCCCCATTTGATGTTGATTTGGGGTACTTTTTACATGTGAGGCAATGTTGGCCACTCAGTATGTTCTAATGGCACTTAGATAAGGAATGCAGGTTGTAGTTCCTCATGTAACATTCGACTTGGTGAGTCTTGCCTTCTCCTGTTTGGTTTGTTGTTGTTCTTTGCATTAGTTTAGGAACTTGTAATTAATTAAAATGTGTACAGAAATCATGAGGCACAAATGGAGATGTTATGAAATGCATGAATGACATAGAGATTATTGGCAAAACTCAGTACACTAGTCTCTGGGTAAACTGGAGAATGTCAATATCTTGCAATGGTCAAGACATACATGCCTTTATAGAAAAGCCAAGTGAAGAAGGAAATAACATGTGAAAGAATAGGATGACCTAGCTTAAGAGAGCAACAGAAAGACCAATGGTAGTAGATAGCTCATTTCCACTGAGAGAAGGCAAGAGTAGGAGGTCCACAAGAATGAGAGAGAGAAAATGGGCTACACTGCAGGAAAATATCATGTGTCTTGGAAGAGAAAAGACAAATAAACACGTATGAAGACAAAGGTGCAACACTCTGATGTGAAAAATGGACAACTGATGTTGATAAAGGAAAGATCTCCAAAGTGGGATTCATAAAATCATCAATCTGAGGGACTCTTAAATGGAAAAAAATCCAACATGAAACCAAAAAATGGAAGAAGCAATCTACCATCAGATTCAAACCCCAGGGACATGACATAAGGTGAATACAAAGAAAGTTACCTCATGAGAGGGAGTTCAAAACAATAATGCACAGGACCCGAGAGCGGGTATCTCCTTAGTTGTTGACTGAAGTAGAAACTATGAAGTTGTCTGAGTGGATCATCATGAGATGATTAGACAATCACAATCAAAGAAGAAGGCGAACTCAATAAGCTGCAGATATCACCAGAAAGTTAATATTCAGAGAACACTCTTCTGGAGAACTGTCCCTGGAGGGAATGATGGTGTTGAGAACTACCCGCCAACCATACATAAGGGCATCACAGCATATATTCTAATAGTCTCTTAGAGCCCATTGAAGAGAACACGTATATGACTAAAAGTGATCAGGGCTCCTAGGAATGCAAGAGCCCCAAAACGTGAGAGAGGCATCTTGGATAACAAAATCTTTATGCTGTGAATAAACAAGAGAGCTTGGCTGGAAAGAAGAGACAAAGGAGAAAGATGTGTACCCTAAGCAGAAAGAACAAACACAAGAGATTAGGGATAAAAAAATATAAAAGGGCCAAGACCTGGGATTAAAGCAAGAGTCACAAAGATGAGTAAGACAAGAAAGATGTGGGACAATATGGAGTTAGGACATAAAAAGCACATAAAGTAAAACAACCAAAAAGACATTATGACATACAGGTAAAAAAGAATAGGTATGCAATATCAGGGAGTGAAGAGACAGAAACAAGGGCTGTAGGCAGAAATGTTTGTCAAAATCATCCAAAAGTGAGGCATATTCCACAGAAGGAAAAGAAACAAAATGACTAGGGACCTGTAAAATCCTAGACCTGTCACATGCAGAAGTGCGCTCTACTAAGTCAGCTGAAGGGATAACAAATGAAAGACAGGTCCATGAATAGATAAAGTGCTTCCAGTTGAAAAAAATACCTGTAAAGGTAAGTCTGGGCCTCAGGACATTAATATTTTACATGGTATACATTATTGATAGTAGTCTAAAGTAGAAATGTGATGCAGTCCTTCAGATATGAAGTGTGCAATCTCTTGCACACGATAACACACTCAAATATTGTTAAAAAAAATTTTCAAATCATACATGCAACTTTACTTATTTAAGCACATATGATGAGCGATATTTTCATATTGTGACTAAAATAACTGTTTACTACTGCTGCACTAACAATCCAGTACACAAGGATTATTGATGAGCTTGCATTAATCCAAGTCGGGGACTACAGTATAGTTTTGTGAATTGCCATTCATGTAAAATGATGATGGCAACCAGTACGAGTGTATGCTTGTCCACGTTTTTAAAATGAGAATTGCCAGATACCATCGGCTATGAGACAAAAAAAAGTGGAACCGAGTTGGTTGTGAAGGTAAATATTTTTACAAATCAATACTGTACCACTGATAAATTGATTTGGTACTAGAAGATGACGAATTATCATAAATTATGCATGTGTTCAACGTAAGCTTTAGGCGTGTAAAAGCGCATTGAAATCGGATCAATATTTGTGAATGAATATGAGTATTGGCCAAATTGACCAGATTTAAATCCTGCATTTCCTCTACTCGTTACTTAATTATTTAGTCCAAGTTTTTGTCGTCAATAACTTTAATTTCACACCTAATTTTGGCTACTTTTTCCAATGCTCAAAATGACAGTGGATAAACTTTTGTAGGACAATATTTCAGGCATAATAATTTCGTAGCTTATATTAAATATGGCAAGTGTGCAGGCTCTCCATTCATGAATGTGCTGCCTTTGGTAGTGGAGTAATCTATCCTATGCACCTCATCCAACATCACTGATTATCTGCCAATATTTTTATTCACTTAATAAAGAAAAATAACTTCAGTTAGGCTCGTTTTTGGCACTACCCAAATTTTAATACTTCCTATACAATTCTGAGTGCTTACACAATTCCCAAGCTTCAGTTAGATAGTTAAAAATCCAGTAAACAAGTACTTCATGTTTTCATATATTCTCATCTGTAAACACTATCAGTTTAAAGTAAACAAAAACTATAATTAGTTTATTGCCATGAATAATTAAAAATTAACATTCTCCTTATCTGAAACTATACCACTTTGCACCACAAAAAGCTATCGCTTCACACATACTGCCATGTAACTTTCTGCACATGCCATGAGTCTTGAACAAAGGTCCCATTCATACATGTGTCAACATGTATTGCTCTAGCATTTGATGTAATAATCATTAGACATAGACCTTCACCAGCAAGAGGGCAATACATCCTCCATGCACAGTAGTCCCCTTAAGCAATAGCAAATGAAGCAGGGCTCATTCTTGATGAGGCAAACTAAATGCACTGAAAATGTGTAGGAAGGATAGAAGGTGGTACAGAGAGGTGTATCCTGAAATATATCTTGAAATAAGGAAAATGTTGACTTCAGAAATACTACTCACCTCTCTGCACTAAAAAAAAGCTAGAAGAACATGGTGGAGGGGCTAGTGCAGAGAAATTACAAAGATGAGCTACTATATATACAAACATGATCAGAAAGGGAAAGAAAGCCCATGAAGTATGAAATCCATGAGGTAAGTTAGGAATAGTCTAGTTGGAGCAGCACTCGGTGGGAGACTGCATCCATCTCTGCCGATAGAGGTGGCAGAGCAAAATAAGTTGAAAATAAATGAACAAGAAAAAAAAAGACCATAATTACTTTACTACTATGAAAAATCAAAGTTATTTTTTTCCTTTTAGTAATTAATGTTCAATTTATGATATAAATAAAAAAATATATATATTTAAAATCATATAAAAGTTTTCAAATTAATTTTGGACATTTCATGCACAAGGTGATCAACACATTCGCTATTATACATACACTCTAGCTTAAAGCCCAGTTTTGTTTCCTAGGTCTAAAAGATTTTACATGTAGTGAGGATATCTCCATTCTGCCTGCACATAAGCCCCAAAAGCACCTACAAAATGATACTATGAAATCAAAAGAGCTCCATAACTGATCTATTCTAACCTACAACTGGATTTAAAACAATAAAACTAATTAGGTAAAAAAAAAAGTTAGTGATTCCACACAATACAGAATGCATCTAAGAGTGTTTGGATTTGGCAATATGGGGTGCTTTCAAAATTCAGAGAGCTTTCAATAGATACCCAGTGCATGTTGTTCAGTATTCTCTTACCTCTAACTTTAACATCAAATCAACTAATGAACGTGGAGGATAGATAAGCTTCCGGTTGAGAGGCATCACGAAACACCGCCTTCTTTCTACATCAACTATTCCAGTTTTGTTCTAAAAATAAATTTTCTATATGTCAAGGAAATTCATTGTGAAAGTACACAGAAATAACACAACCTTCTAATAATATGACAAATATTTATGAACATTACACAACCAACAACAAGTCATTACAATGTAGAAATATTAGTTTTCGAATCCCACAATCTACACGTATTTTTAAACAAACTATGGATACACCTTGTATTATTGCATTAAAATTATTTCAAATTATTCTGTATAGTACCCATATGGCTAAATACACAGTTAATGTAAAAATAAAACAATGATAAAATGTTTAAAAATTTTACCTAACATGGGAAAAGAATACTTAGTAGCCTCTCGAGACTCACCACAACAAAATCATGAATAAAGCGTCCGTGTCGACCATGAGAGAAATCTGGTACCTCAATCTCTTCATATTCTTCATATTCTATGTCTATCTCAAATGCTTCCCTAAAGAAGTTCCTGTATGCATAAAGGTTCTTAGTTACTTGCACCATGTTGCTTGGTGGTGATGAGTAATTCTTTTCTTTGTAGTTTCTATAGTTACTAGACACAGCTTGTTTCTGATCTAAGGCATATGCATTGTAAGGTACAGAGCACCAGCCCCGGAACTGATGAAACTAAAACACATATAGTATCAAAAATAAACTCAAATTTACATCACAACTGTGAATGTTTCAAAGAAATATAATAAACAGGTACACTTAGTCTGAAAAAATGACTGAAAATAATATGCAGATGTAATAAAAGATTTTTTTTCACAATTTCACAAAAATGATTCTAAACAGATTTTCAATATCTACAAACATTCAAAAACCCAGTGCATATAGATATCAAATACCGTAACAGAGTAAGCCTGGTTCATCAAACTTGCATGTTTTGTCAATACCTAGAAATATTTAAAAGCCCAGTATCCATTGATATCAAATACCATAACAGTGTAAGCTTCGTTCATCAAACTTAAACTCTACCAATAGCTAAAAACATTTAAAAACCCAGTACATGTTGATATCAAGTACCATAACAGAGTAAGCTTGGTTCAAACTTACATTCTACCAATAGCTAAAAACATTTAAAAACCCAGTACATGTTGATATTAATTACCATAACAGAGTAAGCTTGGTTCAAACTTACATTCTACCAATAGCTAAAAACATTTAAAAACCCAGTACATGTTGATATTAATTACCATAACAGAGTAAGCTTGGTTCAAACTTACATTCTACCAATAGCTAAAA
>NW_013670608.1:0-24137 GCF_000517525.1 Limulus polyphemus | reverse complement strand
TAACTAAAATGATTTAAAAAAGAGAATGGTCTTACTTCTTATATACACTACCATGGATATAAACATTATTACTTTTTTTTACAAATGGTACTATAAATCTAAACAGAGTTGAGCTGAGCACTAAGAAACAACCCTAGGGGTTGTGTAAAAAGGCACTGATTCCCTCATGTGAAGACTGGAAGGAGGTAGAAGAGAGTTCTTTTACTGATGTCACTGGTGGCCTTCTAGCTACGTAATGTCTTACGGATTCCCCATCTCTTGCTTTTCCTAGCTTTTGTATTACAGCAGTCTCATTCCTTCTGAATGTCCATGAATATCTTCCATGATTACTGCTCTTACCTTACTATCCTGCCAATAAAGTTGGGCTGGAATTGATAAAAGGACTTATTGTGCAAGCTTATTCTCCATTTAGTGTTACTCCTGCATGACCCAACACATATATCCATATTATTGTCTTATCATGGTTGGTTACTTTGATCAATCCAGAACAGAGCTATTTTTATTGCTTCCAGCTTAATGCCTGTTGTTCCTTCTCAAGATGATAAATGCTCAACCACCATTTTCATTATATTTGATGTAGGAACCCTCTATGTCTACAATAACAAGTAACTGTCTTACCATGGTCTTTAAACAGGTGCTGACATGCATTTTTTTTCTTCACTTTTTGTCCAATCTCTATATTTTATACAGATCCCAATGGAATCAGATATTTACTCTACATTGGGAAATCTGGTGGCGATTAATATCTCATTTGTGGTTGAATGGCACCTGTACACCCACGACTGTCTCCTACAGCAATGTTTAGGCAATCTCCTGCTTAGCTGATGTCTGCAAAGTCATTGGGGAGATAAAATTTCCCAACTGAAAAGGGTTGTGACTCAATGACAGAAAGCATTGTCTTTTTACTACAAGGCTCTAGTGAATAATTTTGCTTGTAAGCTCTGTTGGTATTCAGTAAAACTGCTGAGACTTGTGAGATTTAACAGGGATTTGATGGGGATGGCTGAAGTACATCCCATGCCCAATCATAAACAGGTGTTTTGTATCTTTTCAACCTTACCTATCTGTGTCGCACTCATACTGATCATTAGTTGTGCATAATCCAGGACAGAACAGATAAGATTTTCATAATGCATAAGCAGGTACTTCAGCTGTATTTCTTGTTGCAACTTTTAATACATTGATCCCTTTGGTAGCTTTGGTTAAAATGTTTTTCTCAGTGGTTTCTTCTAGGTACTTCAGTGTTTTCTCTAGAGGGATAGCAGTGGCACAAAGGATGATGACAACTTGTCCTCATCAGTATATCTGTTGTAGAGTGTGTAGAACATGGCTGTGGCTTTAGCAGGAATGATAATCATTCCTGTGTCATTTCACAATTTTAACACCTGGTTAAGGGATGGTTGCATCTTGACTTTGACTTCAGCTTTGCTAGAGCCTCTACTATACACCAAAACGTCACCAGCAAAGGTTAGTAGACAGCATCTAGTGGAGCTGTCAAGGTTGGCTAGATCAACTATGTAGATTATAAAGATGTCAGACCAGTGTTGATTATAATTCAATCTTACTGCCAGCTTCCACATTTCACAATGGTAGTTAGTGCAGCTATGACCCATCTTACACACATTACACTGCTACCTGTTCTGAGCATTTTGTCAGCAAGAATGGACATTTGAACTCTACTGTAGACATCATCTAGATCTAAGGTTACTGTCAAATTATTCTGAGCAGCATCAAAGTCTTTCCATGTATCATCTGCAAATTCAGTAATGATCATTGAGGTTTATCTTCTACTGCTATATTCACTTAATGAGGACAGTAGTAGTGGTTCAAACTGATAAGCAAGCCAACTAGCTACAAACTTCTCTGGAATCCTAAAAAAGGAATTATTAAATATTTTAGGGTTGTTACTTGTTGCCTACCTACACTGATACTTCAATAGGATGACTTCTGTAAGATGCTTAAATGTGGAGGTTCATTTGGACCAGAAGCTCCATTTTATATATATTTATGGTTTTGTGTATTTCATCCAAGCTAAACTTGCTTTCCATATCTGTGTGTAGTTGTAGCTCAAATTTGTTTATTTGCTGAATTTTGCACAAACCTACTCAAGGTTTATCTGCACTAGTTGTCCCTTATTTAGAAGTGATAGGCTGAAGGCAGCTAGTCAACACCACTCATTGCCAACTCTTTAGTTACACTTTTACCACTGAAAAATTAATTTTACAGTCACATAATAATACTCTCATGATTGAAAGGGCAAACATGTTCAGTAATGGGATTCGAACTCAAGACCCATAAGTTGAGAGTTGAGTGCCCTAACCACCACGCCATGCCAGGTTCTGTAACTCAGACTGGAGTTCTTGTAACTTCAGCTTCTCTTGCATGTTACCATGATCACAGTGGTGGATGTATCTGAGCATGAAAACCTTGCCCTGATCTTCATGTTTAAAGAGTGGAGTACCATCACCACCGTAAATGACTGACATTGACATGTTTTTGGATCCTGTGCTAGCCATAAGCTAGTTGAAATGTCAGAATGAAGTGGTCGTGAGATACGTTATGTTGAATAATTCATCCCATTTCATGACGTGTGCTTTGGGCACAGATTACCTGTAAAGAGAATAGGCTCTATCCCATGCAATCCTTGCCTCTTCTGCTCAAGGTGGGTCATACATCATTCACGTGAACTTAATCTGGTCTTGATTGTGTACCTTCCAGGTTTAATCAATCTCACTATTCCACCAGTAAGGGGTGTTCATTTTGTAAAAGTTAATGATATGATTTTTCTCAGTAGTGAAGAGATGCTTGATGGTATGAGTACTGTCAAAAAGCTTAACACCCTTGTATGGGTTTCTAGATTATTTTACACCACTTTGTCTTCCAATCTTCACATAATCCTCCCACATCTGGTGAACATTGCAAACACCATATCCCTGATGCCAGTGAAGGTGGAGTTAAAAAACACAAGGACTCTATACAGGTGGCTCTCTCACCTTGTAACTCTCAGCAATTCTAGTTAGTTCATCCAAATTTAGCAGTATATGGTTGGTAGTTAAACTTTGGAGAACAGAATGTAAACCTTTGTCATTGGTGTTCTCTCCTGACCCAAGTGGGGTGTGTGGCACTGATGTCTCTAACTGCTAGGTACATACGGGTGTTATCAGATATATCAGGTAGGAACCTCCAATCTTTAGCTGTGTTACCTTTCATGTATATATTAGTGGTATGGACTTGTATGGGTAACTTCAGGTGAGCTATCTTGATGGTTTGTAGCTTACAATGGTGATTATTCCACTGTGAGCTCTCATAAAGTTCACAAATGTACTGATATATAATAAGTTTTATCTTTATTTCTTTGTCCAAGAAAATGTTAGGGTTAAGTCCTATTTACAGTTTAAGAAGGTCCTGATTATTTTATTTCATTTTTGAGGGAAAATAAACTATCAAGGAATTCCTCCTCAAGCTACAGGGCTTTGCTCTAAAATTTTCTTGGACAAAGAACATAAGATGAAGATGTTCTAGTAAAGAATGAATCACTAGATAGTTTATTTTAATGATTTGAATACAATGAAGTTTTGAAAGGAATCAATAATTAAGGAAATGATGGAAGAGTATACAGAGGTTGCATACATTATACTAAAACAATTTCAGAGCCTCGCCATGTGATTACCTTCCATGTCACCATATATGGTCAAATTCTATCTGATTACCATGCATCTTGCCAATAGCACAGTAGTCTATAGTTTTCATAGCAAGAGGCTTAGTTTAAAAGGCTGTCATACTACTGCTCCCAGCAGGCTTTCCATAATCTATCTAATGTAGAAAAAAAAGTTTCTCAGTTCCCATTTTAACAGTATGAACACACAGAAATCCATAGACAATATGTTAAGTGACTTGACCTGTATGTCATCATATGGAATAGCAGGAATACCCGTTTCATTCTCCAGCTGCTTGAGGTAAGCTATGGTTGAACAGATATGCCAAGAAAGCAACTTGTGTTACTTTTCCATACAGAGATCCTTCTTGATTATGGTGTGTATTTAACTATACTTGTCATAAGACATTAACTCTCTCAACATGGGCTCGGTCAATTTGATCGACCACATGACCTCTTTGTAGTCATTTAAAGTCTTTATAGATTTAATACTTATAACTCTCAATATAGTGTGTATATCTTCACACAATTTGGCAGTCTTTCAGTTAACATTACAAGTCTTTCACATACAAAAAAATCATATTTTTTAGTGAAGTATATTCAATAAAATAAAATAAAGATTTGTCCATGAATATATTGAGTATTTGTTTTGAATAGTCTATGTGCAAAGTAATTTTCATGTTAAAATTATAAATACTTTTCCTCATCTCAAAAATCTCAAATTTCCTTTGTGTAATCCCTAAAACCTTCTAAATACGTTTCAAACGTTTTTTTTCAGTAAAACTTTATAATTTATCTGTTATTTTCTCTACTCTATCTCAAAAAGGATCAGTCAATTCGACTGACCTCATAACCACCAAAAAAAACCTAAATTACTCTTTTTTTTTCTTTCTAGAATGACTTCAAATTCTAACATGAAACTACATTCATGTATCATAAGTACCTCTTAAGTTCGTAACATTATACATCTATTTATAATTAAATTTTATTGTTTTATTACCCTTTGAAGCATGTCTAACTACTATCTGTGCCATAAAAAGTTGTAAATCACTCAGAGAATGTGCAGGTCACATTACGCTATCGAATTACATTACCCACGATCTGCTTGCGTGTGTGCCTCATGAATCATTTTAATTATATTATCATTATTACTTACTTTATCTAATCTAGTCTTAAATAACTTAAAAAGATCCATATTTTTAGATCTTTAAAAATACTTAACCAATCTTCTTTTTTCTTCCAGTCAGGTTTCGAACAAAGTTAACCCTAATTTTTTATACTATAGATAGTAATGCACTTAATAATTTTTATTTAATTAAATAATGCACCAAAGAATACAGACTAATAACAAGCAAAAAGTAGACAAATTCACATACCTCTCAAAATTTTCCTGCCTTTCTAACTATGCGACAAGAGCTATTACAAATTCATCCAAGCTAGTTGTTAACTTTCCCAAGGGAACAATATTCGTACTCTGAAAGAAATTCATATTTAACTGTTCAGAACATACAATATATCATTTGATAGATGAAAACCTTGACTTTCTATTAGTTATAGGTAATATATAATAAAACATAAGAGAGAACTATTAACGAATTATAAAAGAGAGGATGTGACATGTGGGTGTGGCAGGAGGGGTCTGATTTTCTATTCAATAGCTCTGTAACCAAAAAAAATTGAAGACTATAAAAGTATGGTTTGTCTGAGCAATAACGATTTTATATAAAGTAATTTATGTTTAATTTTTATATTTTTGAGGGGTGGTGGATAAAATAGGGATGATGACATACTAAGAGAAAATGTGTCACGTGGGTCACACAAGTGGAAATTCAGGATTTTTTTTAAATCTTGCCTTGTAGAATTAAGAACTTAAAACTTGTATACTATTAAAATATGGATTATTAGCTAACATTTTATGTTTTTCTAATTGGTATAACATAAACAAAAAGCAGTTTAATAAAATTTTGAATGTAAGTCACTAAAACCTTGTGTCATGTGCAGTATAGGATACATGGGACAACAGGGTTAATATTAGGCCTATTATACTTTTATCTTTACATTCTTTATTCAGTCTCAAAGAGTTTTTCAAAAATGAAAAGTGTGTATAATACTTGAACTACACTAAGTTTGCCAAAATCATTGCCAACAATAAGTTTCACTTGATACAGAGCTCATCAGGATTGAGCTGGGACACAATAAGCACAATAGTGGGACTGAATAACGAATGTAGTGTTAAACATATGACAGATCTAATACTGATGTCTTATTACAAGTATAGTTAAAATTATATTCATTCACACCATAACTATATTGTGTACTTGTCTGAAACACATGGATGGCTTTTGCCACTGACCTGTGTTCCTGGATTCTTACCTGTTATAATATGCCACATTTTGCTTACCACAGCTGGGATCTGACTTGATGAAAGTCTCTTTTTGGATGGTCCTGGCACCCAAAATTAATCCACATTCTTTCATTTTCCAATGCATTTAAACAAGGAATATTTCCATTTTTAAATTCAAATCCTAATCTCAGTACATCTTTATAATTTGAGTGTATGAATATTTTGTATTGGAAAGGACTATTATATACTTTTCCACAATGATCAATCTTTTTCTGGCATAACACTACCTACAAAATGCCAAATACTGTCAAAATGTAGTTATGATATATTTTATTCCATGGAATAACAACAAAAAATTATAAGTCTACATGTTGTAGCATAACATTAAGTACAGTTTTTTGTTTCATGAACTCTGATAGGTCATTTGGTAAAGGCATAAATCTCAGAGCACTAGTGTAAGCTAAATGACAATGGGTTCAAATACTGGTCAGGGCAGATTTCATAAAATCGGCACCGATATAATGTATCATAACTGGTGGTCATCCCATCTGACCTGATAGAATATATATCATACCATGTATTCATGTGCTTCGCTCAACAGTTAGCCTGGTGTGTATGTGTGAAACAGCTTGATGTATGTTGGCAGTATGAGATGTGGATTGTGCATGTAGCTGAGTCAGTGGTATATCAAACCATGTGTTTCACTCAACAGTTGGCCTGGTGTGTAAGTGTGAAACAGTTTGATGTATGTTGGCAGTATGAGATGTGGATTGTGCATGTAGCTGAGTCAGTGGTATATCAAACCATGTGTTCATGTGTTTCACTCAACAGTTGGCCTGGTGTGTAAGTGTGAAACAGCTTGATGTGTGTTGGCAGTATGAGATGTGGATTGTGCATGTAGCCGAGTCAGTGGTATATCAAACCATGTGTTCATGTGTTTCACTCAACAGTTGGCCTGGTGTGTAAGTGTGAAACAGCTTGATGTGTGTTGGTTGCATGAAATGTTTTGTGTGTGTTACCTTAAGGATGAATTGTAATGGTCAGGATAGAGGGTTGTGTTCTTGGAAGTCTCTGAGTACTAGTGTAAACTGATGGTCATCCACTAATCAGGAACACCCTAAGACACTATAATGTGCTCCACTTACACACCTTACAGGATGTTGCTGATAAAGAGATTACAACAGATAATCATTTAGAAGATATTTTAAAGTGCCCCTCTAATTTCTAGCATAAAAAAGCATGGAAATATCTGGTTTTGTTTGGTTCACTTGAAGATACATTCTGAGGAGTTGAGGATAACTTACCTCTCCCTTATACAATTATGCTTTAGACTTTTTTTAGAATAAAGGAATATATATATACACATACACACAAGGATCCAAAATTCTGAATACAGAGGATTTTTTATGTATACAAGCAGATGAAATATTATCATTCTTATTTGATATAAATATTTTAAACATACAATTATAAACATTAAGAAGGAAAGATTTGTAAAACAATAATGTACCATTAGAACGAACTATTAATTAAATAGAGAAAAACTCTGTCAGTAGATCTGAAAAACTTGTGTATTATTTGATAAACAGACTATGTTTTGTATGATTACACCATTTCACCACACAAATACTCTGCTTACCTTATAAATATTCAGGATTCTCATAATTATCATTCAATCACATTTTCTTACTTTAGTCTTGTGGAATTTTTACTATTACTAACAGAAAACTAAAAAAGATTACTACCAAATGTCACTGACAGAGGCTTTAAATTAATAAGCCAAAACCTCATAAAACCTTGTCTGGTACGGTTTGGGTTAATAATTACGTTTTGAAAAAAACTGTCAGCTATCAGCTACAAAACTTTCCCAAGGGCTCTTCTATTCAATAGACTCTAGAAATGGTTCACCAGCACTTGATACAGGTCCTTTTTTAGTTTTTATTTATTTCTACAAAAAACACGGAATAAAATCTACAACACCGCAATAAAATGGAGTCCAAAATAAGAACAAATATTCAACTGAAATGAGTATTGAATATTAGGGGAAAAAAAACTTATCACAAACTAATCCACTTGAATCAGAGAGACCATGCAAATGTTGAATCTGACCAGAATTTGAAAAATAATGTCAAACTCTTTATTTTTTGTTTCTACTTAACTAATAAAAGTTGTCATAAAAAAGTTAATTGTAAGTTAACTGCTAATTTGTCCATTGTGGTATTTCAGATTTATCTATTGTCTTCTACAAGTCACCACCCAATAAGCTTTTCATTCAGTACCAGAACTCGTCAGTTGTGCTGGACGAAGAGAGACAAAAGACTTTATGAAACAGTATTAATATAAGCAGTACAATACTTTAAAAGTTATGGTTTAAACAGAAAAAGCTGGCAAAATATTAGAAAACCATGAGTATAAGCCAGTATAAATCCCGCTTCAGCAGAGACCTATATGGAGATCAGAACAAAGTCATAAAAGCTTAGCTCAGTGTTATGTTGATAGAAAAAAAGATATTTGTGAACAACTTATGCCAAAATTATATTCCTTTTTATTTTTCAAAGCTTGTGAAAAATTTGTTTTATCATTTTATACTTTATTTGAATTATGACGTTGCAGAATAACAGGAAATATTTTTTCATGGAAATAGATGAAGTAGGACTAGTTAGACCATTTAGCACTTGACTGTTTCAAGTTGCATTTCCCTGACAAAGTTGTTGTTTTAGGCCTTGTTTAAGTTAGTGTTTATCAGCCTATGAAGTGGCTCATAGACAAAGAAATTTATCCACATTTATTTTCAAAATATATATATCTATATATATATATAATTGATTTAAAACCTATAACATATATGAAATCTTCTGCTTGATAATGTTTTTAAATTGACTTGCTAATAATGCTGGTATGGTAACAAAAAGTTATTTTTACAGTACACATGATTGTAAATACAGTAAAACCATATGCAGTCTTTTCAAAGCAAAGATAAGAGTTACAGTCAGAGTTAAGTAAAAATCAACAAGTGTAAGAAAGAAGGTGACTAGTGCAAACAAAGACCAATGCATTAGGTAAATAATCCTATGTGACAAGCTAAAAAAGTTGCATCCCAAATTCAAGAACATCTGAATCCTTAATATGACTCAAGTATTAAGAAATATTTCTTACATGGGAAAGTCACATCATCTAAACCCTTGCTGAAAAAGAAAAATAATGATAAATGATTAGAATGCACCAAAACAGAGAAAACTATTTGGCACACATGACTGGAGAAAGGTTCTTTTTAAATAAACATACAATAAAAGAGAACCACTTTATGTAGGAGAAAAGGTACAGGAATTCTTGTTCCAAGTGTACATGGATACAATTCAAATTCCAGGTTACTAATAACAATTGTATATTACATTGTCAAGTTGTGTAAGTAGTCTGAGTGTACATGAATATCATTCAAATTCCAGGTTACTAATAACAACTGTATATTACATTGTCAAGTTGTGTAAGTAGTCTGAGTGTACATGTATATCATTCAAATTCCAGGTTACTAATAACAATTGTATATTACATTGTCAAGTTGTGTAAGTAGTCTGAGTGTACATGTATATCATTCAAATTCCAGGTTACTAATAACAATTGTATATTACATTGTCAAGTTGTGTAAGTAGTCTGAGTGTACATGTATATCATTCAAATTCCAGGTTACTAATAACAATTGTATACTGCATTGTCAAGTTGCATAAGTAGTCTGAGTGAACATGTATATCATTCAAATTCCAGTTTACTGTAACAATTGTATACTGCATTGTTAAGTTGCATAAGTAGTCTGAGTGTACATGTATATCATTCAAATTCCAGATTACTAATATCAATTGTATACTGCATTGTCAAGTTGCATAAGTAGTCTGAGTGAACATGTATATCATTCAAATTCCAGTTTACTGTAACAATTGTATACTGCATTGTTAAGTTGCATAAGTAGTCTGAGTGTACATGTATATCATTCAAATTCCAGGTTACTAATAACAATTGTATACAGCATTGTCAAGTTGCATAAGTAGTCTGAGTGAACATGTATATCATTCAAATTCCAGGTTACTAATAACAATTGTATACAGCATTGTCAAGTTGCATAAGTAGTCTGAGTGAACATGTATATCATTCAAATTCCAGGGTACTGTAACAACTGTACACTGCATTGTCAAGTTGCATAAGTAGTCTGAGTGAACATGCATATCATTCAAATTCCAGGTTACTGATAACAACTGTACACTGCACTGTCAAGTTGCATAAGTAGTCTGAGTGAACATGTATATCATTCAAATTCCAGAGTACTGTAACAACTGTACACTGCATTGTCAAGTTGCATAAGTAGTCTGAGTGAACATGTATATCATTCAAATTCCAGGTTACTGTAACAATTGTACACTGCATTGCCAAGTTGCGTAAGTAGCCTGAGATGGAAAGCAAGTCTTTCCATTTAAATTTTATGGAACATAGTACCAGATATCTAAACACTGGTGTGAAAGAGCTCTAATAGTTTCATATCTGAAACTATTATAAAATTATTTTAGATTACGAAAGTATCGTGGATCAACAAAAACTTCCATTCCAATTACCTCCAAAAATCTAGCATTATAAAAAGATGTTTCTTTCATTATAAGAAAGAAAGAACCACCTTTCAAAAAGGCTCAAGCTATTTTTTAGGTTACTCTGTAGACCTATCTGAATCAAGCATTCAAGATATTTATTTCTTTGAAATTTCATAAGATAACAGAAAACACTTTTTTTTTTCAGGGATCATGAAGATCAAAACTAAATACATACCTTGTATTGAGTAAGCTGTCTGTATGAATATACACCACCAAGGATTATAAAAGTAAGAACCAACAGTACAGTAACAAAGATACAGAGACTTGAAGCTGAATTAATACGAATAGTATGATTCTGAAATCTCACTGTTCTGGTCCTTGGGTTTCTTTGTTCTACCTGACCATTTTCCACCTCAGACTGAAAAAAATCAATAAGCCAGTTGAATAGAGAAGAAAAAATACATACTGTCACAAATAATTCCACACAAATTATAATATTAAATCACTGATTTAAGACATTTTGTTTGCTACAAAAAACATTAATGGTTCAGCAGTCCTACAAGTCTTGTGTTTTATTTGTAACCCTTTTAAATGTATTTATCTGTACTTCAAAACATTATAATACTCAAACACTATCTTTTATAGATAATATGTTTTTTAAGTACTTACATTGTATTACATTGTGTGCATATAAATTATATTAGCAGGGTAAATGTACATGACTTTAAAGAAAAAAAAAAGTCCTTAAATCATCATATTTCAGAAAATTTATACAATAGAAATTCTGCAGCTACTGGAGCTTATATTCTCTAGTATGACTATCTTATTTCACATCAGTTATCAACCAATCAGATTACCCATAAATCATCAAGCTACTGTGGAAGCAAACTTAGAAACATAGTTTCAGTTACCCCATTGAGACTTGAAAGACACAAAATGGAGGGAAGAGCCATTTTGCAAGATATGGATATTTATTAAGCATCTATTATCAGCTGTTTTTCACATCATCTGGAAGTTACACATATATCAAGAATTACCTTAGCCCTCTAACAGTGGTGACAGTTTATTGGAGTAAGCTCGTCTCTGTGAAGCTATATATAACTAACTTATTACGTATATATTCACAAAATTTGGCAAGCTTTCAGTAAATATTGTGCCCAATAAAATCAGTTTTTTAACAAAGTATTTTATCTGAAGTCTCTACCAAGTCAGTTTGAATAAAAGATGATTTTCATCCCAAAAATACTTTATATCATCTTAAAGTTTTCATACTTTATTTCCATAACCTCTAGAAGTAAAATGACTATAGGATGTGTTTCTTGATAAAAGTTTAACTTTTATCTCTACCCTAACTTAGCATACTAGATTCACAGGTCTGTATAGAAATCATCAATGTACTGTTGAAAAATATTAAATGAGTCATACCATTCTGCCATTTAAATTGACTGAAGTATTTTTCAGAAACTTTCAAATTACTTAACAGTTTCAACTCAGCTGCTAACCTTTTCATATTTACTTTCTTTAATGGTTTTACTTCAACACTTTCTACACAATGGAGCAGTATTTCTCTCATTGGCAGAGCAATAAATCACAGCAAATGCCATTAGCTGTTGCCAGTGCCAGTAATATGAAGAAACACATGGAATTTGACTCCACAAACTACTGGTAAGCTCAGACTGGGCTAGGAAATGTTTAGATGTCATATTTTAATGAAGTTTTGTTACGTAAAGCTGAGAAGTTTATACTTTTTACTTTTTAGTCCCTTTTTCTACAAGAATATAACAATACGTAAAAAATATACATACAAAAACCATGGATCTATAATACTCATTGCATATTCTAGCCATTTGCACTCAAGTAAAAATCCAAGATGTTCTTCCCTAAGCCTATTGAGTCTCATAAATTTAGTGTCGAAAACAAATTTCAAGCAGCCTTTCAAATATGCATTTTAGAACACAAAAAATATATCAATCACTAGAATAGAATGCCCTCAAACTACTATAATTTACCTGGCTTTCTACATAAGCTATAAATAAGTTTAAACATTTCTGCTAGCATAATGAGGAGCACAAAAATGATCACAAAACAAAAAACACTTATCAAAAGAATAATTTAAGCAGAACAATTGCGACAATGAGATCTAGATTCACCAAGAGAAGAATTTACTATTGCTATTGGTTACAAGCATGTCCATATGCCATGTAAATTTGACTAGCAAGAAAACAATTCCCAAAGTCAAAGAGAGGAGAGGGGCTTTTCTGGTGAGTTTGAAAATTTTATTGATATCTTAGAAAGTTAATAGTATGGAGGTTCAAATTTTAGTTGGAAACTGGAGCCTATTTTTGATGTTAAAAAATTCTGAATGAGAGAAATCAGAGCTGAAAAGGAATGTGTGACTAAGAAACATGATGACTGGGAATTTTCAAATATTTCCTTTTAAAATTATGAAGTTAAAACTTATATAATATAAAGATATGAATTACAAACTAAGTTTTCATGATAGACTTATTAACATACATGTATACTAAAGTTGTTTAAATACTGAATGCAACACTAAAAGGTCATGGCTTGTGCACTTTGATCTGGCCATAATATAATCCACAAGTACTTATAACCAGAACCAAGCAATAACACTGAGCAGCAACTATACACGAACATAAAGTTATACCAAAAAAAAAGGAAATAAGCTACCATCTACTGTTTACAGTTGTGTCCAAGTTATACAGATCCTGGAAAAAAAACACCAGCCTATATAAAATAAGCAACATCACAGGTTGAGTACTGGTGAAGCCCATAAAGAAAAATTACTTTTGTCACTGAAGGCTGTCCTATGGTAACAGCAACTCTTATAGTTGCCTAAGGATCAAGAAGAATACAAATGGAGGCATCCATGAAGATGATGTCCAGACTTAGCAATGTGACATCTCACAATACTGATCCAATTCAGTATTCCATCTTGACAAGTCATACAAAAAGAAAAAAATTACAGGGCAGGAAATTCATGACAGCAGCTGCTGCCTTATTTTTCAAAATGGCCATGGTGCCCTTAAAAAATCACTAAAATCCACAGCCATGATGGCCACCCTTTGGCTGCTGTGCCCTCATTATCTAAATTTGTATTGCATACCGTAATAAAGGGAAAACCATCGGGATCACAAACACTGGACTTACAACCTACAAAAACTACCTTGTTCCAAATAATATATCACATAAAATGCATGTAGTGGAGGAAGTGAAGTTTTTTATTTGATCGGCAGCAAAACAATCATGCAGTTTGTTGAGCCATACCATACGTCAGTCTCTTAGTAGTAGCATGCAATTCAAATTGGCACTCAAACAACAAACCCACAGAGCTTACACAAAGACCCACAGCAACAGCAGTACGTGACAATTAAAGTCACCACATACATATGCTGGTCAAAGTGAAGTGTGTGACTGCAAATACTCTTTGCATCAAGCATGCCAAAACAGGAACAAGTTAAGAGGGAGAATGCCATGAAATTTTTTTCTGTGGCAGCCAAGTGACAGAAATTGGAACTTTTGTATCATCAGTATTTAGGTAGATTACATCCCAATTTTTATACTCAGCCTAGTAGGTCATAGAATGACTCAGAGTTCTTTTCAAGTACAAATTTTTAGTTCACAGCTTCATCATCTCTTGGCCGATTTGAGATGTAATTATAGTTTACGATTCAGGAGGTCAAACACTTTTGATTGATGTATTTGACCACGCCCAAGGTCTTATAGACTAATTTACTATTTTCAATAGAATTTCAATTTGAGAGTAGGCTGGTAGAGATCCTGATGAGTAATAAAACCAATTTGGGTATAAGCACACCCCATGCTTGGTATTGGTGGCACACAAAAATATAGCTTATAAAAAGGAAAAAAAAAGTCTCATAGATTAATTTACTCTAATTCTGCTTAAAATAATTTCAAGTGATGTGGCTATTGAGAATTCCCTCTTGTGTAGAAAATGAAGGGAAATAAGATGTGTTGATAATTTGGCTTGATAAATTTTATGTGCAAACCACCAAAGGCTTAGGCCTACTACATTAACATTGCTGAATTACAAGTAGTGAGTTGCACAATGCAATGTGTGACGACACATGATTTATAGGTTATGACCATGTGCTATACTGTAGTGTAGGCCTAGTTTACGGTTTATCAGAATTAGCCTACATTAGAAATTATGCAAAAAAATACTAAAAGCAGTATTGTTTGGAAACAGAATGTTGACCTTATATCATGGCAATGTGACTTTCTATCTATCTGTCTGTCCATCAAGACTTTCAAAGAGCTGCTGTCCTGAGATCATGTTACTGATTTTTTCCAATATTGGTCAAGTAGCCAGACATGTTGGGGTTGAATTTTGTTGGTAGAAATTAGGCCTTTAAACTTTTCCTCCTCCAAAGGATTTTGTCTGATCATTCTCAAAGTCAAAGTAATAAATGGATAGCAGTGCATAAAAGTTGTATACAATTCTTAGGTCAAAGGTCATTTGGGGTTAGGAGGGGGCAAAAGCTATAAATCTTATAAAGCACTTGTTCTCTTTATGTGTAAGTCTGGATCTTTATCAAACTTGTATAAATTAGTAAGTGGGTAGAGATGCCTGAAATTTGTTCATGATTTGTAAGGTCACCAGGGATCAAATTCTAGAAACTTATAAAATGCTTCTCCTCCCATGAATTTTGTTTGATCCTTCTCAAAGTTAGTAAAAATTAATAAGTGGAGAAAGGTGCCTAAAAGTTGTATATGACTTTCAGGTCAAATGTCATTTGGGATCAGGAAGGGGAAAAAGCTAGGAATCTTATTAAGGTCACAGAGCATTTTAGATCATCATGATACCTCTATTTTTAATCTTAAAGCTGATGTACTGTTACTTCATAAGACTCATTGATTAAAGTTAATACTTACCTACTTGATAAACATAATCTGGAAGAATAGGCCAGCTTTCGAAGCCCCCAGTGAAAAAAATTAATGCCATATTTACTAAACTATTTGGTAAACTCACTTCTATTCAGTTAACATTAATGTGTACTGTGGCTTTAGTGCCCTCCACCGAATTTTTTTTTTTGTGGCCTTGGTGCCCTTGTAAATGAGAGAAACTCCAAGGCCAAATTGCCTTGCCCTAAAAATGATGATTTCCTGGTTTGAAATTACTAGAGCAGAGAAGACAGGATGCTGATTCTTAACAGTCTATACTAAAAAGGAATATGAAATGTAGTAAAAGAGAACTTACATTACACTGGTTTTAAAACCTTCAATATGTAGCAAAAGAGAACTTACGTTACAGATTTTATAGCAAAAAGTAACTTTACACTGTTTTTACAGCATTAATCATGTAGTAAAAGAGATTTTACACTGTTTTTATAACCTTAAATATGTAGCAAATGAAACTTTACACAGTTTTTACTGCCTTAAATATATAGCAGAAGTAAATTTACACTGTTTTTACAGCCTTAAATATGTAGCAAAAATAACTTTATGCTGTTTTTACAGCCTTATATATGTAACAAAAGTAACTTTACGCTGTTTTTACAGCCTTAAATATGTAGCAAAAGTAACTTTATGCTGTTTTTATAACTTTAAACATATAGTAAAATACTTTTCATTATGCTGTTTTATAGCCTTAAACATGTAGCAAAACTGACTTTATCTTATGTACTACAACTTTAACTACATGTAAAATTTGAAGACAGGTTGAATGGGTAATGAAAGAAACCATATAACAAAGTTAACAGTAACAAAGGTACCTGATGACGACAAAAGCTTGTCAAAATATTATCCATTCAAGACATTTCATACTTTAGTCTCAAAGTGGGTTCCTCATCATCAAATTTAAATAAATGCATTATCCTATAAGCTTATCTGAGTGTAACAAGTGTGGTCTACATCTATCCAAATGAATACAATATGGACACATCTCAAGTAAGGATCAAATGATTATTAAGAGAACTGATCTTTGAATTCACAAACTGTCAAAACATGGAGTATGTTTTTGTTTTTTTTTAATGAAGCCATCTTATAAGATTTGATGCATCCTAAGTTTTTAAAAGTTATTAGCTCTTAATAATAAAAAAAAAAAGAGTTCAACAGTAAGTAAACCTGATATAAATGTGGATAAACATTTTGTTTGGTTGAAAAAGTACAGAAGTGACTAGTGTATTTCTTCCTTTGGAACCTTTGTTGTTCAATATTAATGTTATTGATTTAAATAACTACCTGAGCAGTAATATTTGCAAATCTGTTAAGGATACTACAATATTGGAAAGACAAATTATGTGGAGAGTGTTTCATTAACTTAGATAGATACAGAGAACCTTAATGAAGGAGGAACATAACTCTTGGTCTCAGGAAGTAAGGAGTGATGAAAACCAAACCATCAAGTGTTAGTTATATCTATATTTTAAGTTTTTCACTGAGACATTAAATGTATTGCTTAAAAAAGTACTTTGTGGATAACAAATAGTCTGTGCATTTTACAAATAAATGGCAGATGGCTTTTAACTATAATAACTGCAGGGTAATGCATGTGGGTTATCAAAATTTGAATTATGAATATAATTTAGTGGAAACATTAACATTGTTATAGATTAAAATAATCTTGGTATTCTGGTTGATCAGTCTCTTAAGCCACCCACGCAGTATGCTGTTGCTAGTGGTATGGCAAATAGGATTTTATGTTGTATCTACAGAAATAATGAATACAAATCTAAAGAGGTTATATCACTGTATAGGTCATTGGTTAGGCCTCTTTTGGAATATTTTGTCAATTCTTAGATGCCTTACCTTAAGAAGAGCATTGAATTATTGGAAAGAGTTCAGTGGATGGCTATTACTAGTATTAGGATGATACCTGGGGTGTAAGGGTTGTAACACAAGGATAGATTAATATCCAAAACTTTTCTCTTGAAAGAAGAAGAGTTAGAAGGGATCTGACTAAGGTGTTTAAAAGTGTTAAAAAATTTATTGTGTTGGTGCATCATCATTTTCTTGTGGTGAGAATGGTTGGAATAGTGGACACAAGTTATGGCAGGGTAGGAGTCATCTTCAGCTAAAACGGTTTTATTTTTCTAACAGGTAGTTGGCTTTTGGAATAGGATGCCTTCAGATACGGTGGAGGCAGTTAGTTTAAGGGAAGGCTTGATAAATATTTGAATAATAAGAACTTGCTTTGAGTTATACGTATATTTATATATAGTTTAATGGATGCAACAACCTACTTATACCAGCAGGCAGGTGCATTGTTGTCGTTAAATTTTACATGATCAAAGTGCCATAAAGAACATGTTATTTACTAACATCAACAGTTTTATGTTGATGTTTAAAGAAAAACTAGTTTATGGAATTATAATAAATCCTTTATTCTATGTTAAAACAATCAAAACATTAATATCAGGATTCATAAAAAAACAAAATAGGATATTTATTTAACATTTTACAAATAAAACAGTACTTGTAATTAAAAGATACAAAGCCTGGATTTTTATAAGCAACACACCTAAACTTCAAGATTTCTAATTCAACAATATAACCTGGTTACAACTAGTTAGGAAAAAGAACCAGAAAAGATAATGTAGCTTCAAAAATTAATCTGAAAAATTTGCTGTATAATACAATGTTTACAAACTCTAATTAATTGTAACTCACAACATTTCTGAATTTCAAGAAATATGAAATCCATTCTCTATGTTCTTGAATATCTGGCATACCAGTTTAATCTATTTTATACACTACTTGCTACAGGATGACAAGATTATAAATCAATGCAGGACAGTTATCTGCTACAGACAAAATATCTGATAAATTTATTTGTCACAGATAGAATGGTACATCAATTTACACATGGAATGTATACAATTATAAAGTATTGTGACCAAAACCTCAGTGCCACCCAGTGTCAATCATTATGTCTCATTGTGAAAATCCTTCAAAATAGTGCCACTCTAACTTTAATCAGGTGTGAGCCACCACTAAACAAAACAAACTCCAGATAGATCAACCAAAAGAAAAAGGAGAATATATCAAATACGAACACAGTACTGAACAAAAACGTAAAGCATACCAACTTAAAATGTTTCTCTGAGCAAAGTTTTAAACATGAATTTAACTTTTAGTTTTAAGAGAGAGAGTGAAATGTGGAGAATAATTAGTTGTTTTAATTTAATTTAAAAATAGAGAATAAGATTATGATTTTCTAAACTTAATTTATTTTCAATTTTGCTTACACATAAAAGTTTCAATACCAGGTTATTTTGACTATAGAAACTAAAAGTGATAAACAACTTCATAAGTTCATTCTGCAAAACCTGTACTCTGACAAAGTAAAAAAGGAAGTTTTAAATTTCATTTGATATACCCATCCACTCATTAACTTCAATAATAGTAATAATCATTTGTCTATAATTTATATTTCACTAGCAGTAGAACTGTAAATAGCCCACTTCAGTAGACATAACTATACACTGTACTTTGTAGTCTGTATAATGTGTATAGGCTTAGCATTTTAATTTATACATTTTCTATTATGCTGCTGAAATTTTTAATTTTATTTTGCATGCTTTGCAAAGTAAATGTTTAACTTATAACATCGTACGAGCACTTTCCAAAAAGGAAGTAAGAAAACACATTTCTCCTGTAACAATAACAGTGTGACTTACAATGTAAGTTAACCGACTGCTGCTGTACTAGTTTCAGAATTAGGCCTAACCTAATGTTATTATTAAAATTAAAAACTATAATTAGAGTACACTTAATGCTAGTACTACTACTAGTAGTATTAATGTATCTTGTGTACCACTTCTTTTGTGACCAGCAGTTCTTTCTCCTGAGAAATTTTCTTCTCTGTGACTCCTTGGGTGATTATTGTCATGATTACTTTCCTGTTAACTTAAAGTGTAACTTTTACGTGTACTTTACTAACTTTCTCTTTTCGTTTAAGAATTCGATTGCTGCACTTGGAAACTTTAAGATGCATGTCCAAAAAAATTCATTATGTGATTTATTTTCATATTCAAGTTGAGTAGAAGCACCTCAATTAGAAATTTGTACTTATTTTGAGTGACCAGAATTTATATTATAACCCACAAACTTTAATCGGACATGTTTCAATATATATATATATATATATGAGTATTAATACTAGTAATAAACGATACTAGTCAAATCAGCTGCACTTTCACTTATCATTACAAGTCAAAGTTAGTGACTCAAGTAACTTGAGGGGAAATATGATGGCCACTTACATTATCCGAGGTGTTCTGCATCAAAGCAACTAACTAATAAATGTGCAAACAAGTATAACTATGATATAACTAAATGACTTTATTGTTCGGGGGTAGGGGTGAATATAGGCTCTTCTCTCGTCAAAGGGGTGTCATTATCAAGCTAAATTTCATATGATAAATTAGTAATGAGACTAAGGAAGAAGACCTGAAAGTTTGAAGAACTTTCTATGGGGCTAAGTTTGTTTGTTTGTTTTTGAATTTCGCACAAAGCTACACGAGGGCTATCTGCGCTAGCCATCCCTAATTTAGCAGTGTAAGACTAGAGGGAAGGCAGCTAGTCATCATCACCCACCGTCAACTCTTGGGCTACTCTTTTACCAACGAATAGTGGGATTGACCATCACATTATAACGCCCTCACAGCTGAAAGGGCGAACATGTTTGGTGGGACGGGGATTCGAACCCGCGACCCTCAGATTGCGAATCGAACGCCTTAACCACCTGGCCATACCAGTCGCACATTATTTAAAACAAAGTTTTCGGAAAATGTTAGGATTTCTCTTCATTTCCTTTTATAAAGAGTAGAGGACTTTGAGAATGCTCTAGGCCCCTTTAAGGTGTTGGTATCAAGCCAAATTTCATTTGAGAAACTAAAAATATGTCTAAGCCACAAACCTGAAAATTTTAAATATTTTCTAATGCGGCCAATAAGAGGAAAATTTTTGTAACGGACAATTTTCCTACTACTTGATTGCTAGGGGTTGGGGTGAATGCGGGCTATTTTCTCGTCAAAGGGGTTTCGGTATCAAGTCAAATTTGATGCGAGAATTTAGTAATACATCTAAACAATAAGTCCTGGAAGTTTGAAGGACGTTCTATACGTCTAAATACCCAGCCGCATATTGTGTAGAACAAAACTTTCGGAAAATATCAAACTTCTCTTCATTTCCTATAGTAAAGGGTAGGGGACTTTGAGAATGCTTTGGACCCCTGTAGCTAAGATGTAGGTATCAAGCCAGATTTCATTTGAGAAATTAGGAATATGTCTAGGCAACATATCTTGTAAGTTTGAAATATTTTATATGCGATTAAATACCCAATTGCACATTTTGAAAGAGGGGAAATTTTGCAAGTGGCAATTTTCCCACTACTTGATTGTTTGGGGGTAGGAGTTTTTGGTGTGTACGGGATTACTACAATTTTTAAATGATGGTGTAAAGGAGGCACCAAAATACCTTTATTGAATTTGTAAAAGCCACTGTATGAGGCAAGTTTAATTAATTTATATACTCAGCTATACATTGAAATTGAAGAAACGTTTGAGAAAACCATAATGTTTTTACTTCTTCTATCTAATGGAGATGAGTCTTCCTTTAGAGTCCGTGGCTTCCTGTATGGATACGGAATCACTGCAATTCTTATGTGATGGTGTAGAAGGGGCACCAAAATATTGTTGATGAAAAATTAAAAGAGATATATTAGGCAAAATTTGGTTATAGACTTAGCAGCACATTCAACTTGAAGAAACTTTTTAGAAAACGATGCATTTTCCTCTTCTATAGAATGGAAAAACGACTATAAGAAACATAGCCACACATTTGACTTTGCCAAACAACTTACACCATGTAACCTATTTATGTATTTTTCTATAATATTTTAACACCACCCGTTCTTTTTCTCTAAACAGTGGGAAATTCTACCGTAAAAGAAATCTTCAAAGCTCTTGAAACTTTATTTGACAAAACCACTTTTCGAGGTGGTAACTTTGTGAGGTTAACTACTTTTCCTTTTGACAGATTCGTCTCAAACAACACTCATCATGTGCTAACTGAGCCTCTTGTGAGAAACGAAAATTCAAATTAATGGCTCACTAATACCATTCAACTTTGCTAATGATCAAATGTGTCTCTCTTTTTTCAATGTGCAGCTCACTTTACCGTAATATAAACGATCTTAAAACACCAAAATCGTTATTTTTCTCTAATTGGATACTCAAAATTTTGCTTTTCAGCTTCTTCAGCAGCGTTTCACTAAAACACGAACCGTAACTGACAGTACAATTGAACCTTGGGCTAGGTGGTGCTGCAGTAGACCCCCATATGGAATTTTGCAAACAGTTTTATTTCGAAAGAGTAATGTAATCTGAGTTAACTTTCACTTGTTTGCACTTTCTACAGTGGGGCTTTACTTTTTTACAACATATAATCTCCTTTTTTGTTTGTTTGAAGTTAAGCCGAAAGCTACACAATGGGCTATCTGTGCTCTGCCCACCACGGGTATTGAAACCCGGATTCTAGCATTGTAAGTCCGAATACAAACCGCGGTGCTACTGGGGAGCTATAAGCTTCTTATTGACGACAATTGTTAAATGGGTGTAGGGGAATTATATTTAAATAAGACTTAAAGATTACATATATAATTTGTGTTTTATATTGTGAATTATAAAAATGAATTCCCTTCAATTTAACAAATGAATGTATTCTTAAAAAGTATACTGATGACGTCATAATCATCAGTGTTTCAGTATAGACAAATTATGACATTTCTTTCAAATTGAAATTGTAAAAATGTCATTACATTATATATTGTTATCCTTGTACAATACAACAGTTAAATTTTCAAGTTCTATTTCACTTTCATTGGCTCCCCAGTGGCACAGCAGAATGCCTGCAGACTTACAATGCTAAAAACCGGGTTTCGATACCCGTGGTAAGCAGAGCACAGATTGCCCATTGTGCAGCTTTGTGCTTAAACTAACAACAAACACTCTTAAACATCTGAATTTCCGGATCTAATGGAATAATCCACCATCTACCAAAATAGTCATATTTTGTACCGTTCACTCAAAGATTCCTTATAAAGACGAGTTTAAATTTATGTTACTTGAGTGAGTGTGAATGTCTCTGAGCCAACTAATATTCATAAGGAGATTAAAGTTGCACAATTGATTTGTGAAAATGTGCTCTACCCTGAACCAGTGTTAGTTAAGAGTATAGACAATACAGAAAGAGAAGCATTAACAAAGCCTGTTAAATAGTCAGTTTTAGTACCTACTATTATGCATTCCCAAGAATAGCTCTTTAATCAAGAATGATATTGTTAAATTATAACAAAGCATATTGTGCAATTAACACGTAGTATGAGAAAATTATCAAATGATAACAGTAATTTAGTGTTTATAACGGTTGATGTTATCTAATAGTTTTGATTTTGTTAGAAGTATCTTGAAGAAGTTACACTTTCTTTATTAGGAAAACTTTTGTGAAAAAGAAAGGAGGAATAAAACGTTCTTACAATAAAATTTTAAATGTACTACGAACTAAAGAAACTCAGTCAAAAATAGAGGGAGGTTAAACAAGTAAATCATACACTTATCCAATAGCTTGATTAGAGACAACACAATTCTGGTTATTATTTAAAATTAATCTGAATGACAGTGCAATAAGCACTTCAATTAGATACGAATGAGAATGTGTTTCTAGCTATCGTTATACGTTACACAGTATGACAGTCTGATCAATACCTCAGTCAGATACGAGATACATCGACGTAAGTTCAACATTGAGATTCGAAGAGTCAAGTGGGTTGCATGAGCACTACAAAACTGACTTCCGCTGTCGTAACACTGCCCCTTCCATAGTATTGTTCGTCACGAACAATAGCCACTTACACTAAACCAATAGATAATTAACAATAACTTAATTAAATGTACAGAATTTACAAACACAAAATTAAAATACAACAAAGTATCTTAATTTTACAGGACGTATCGTCTTCCGTACTGGTCTCTGTCTTATTGGCTTCTGCTTCACCGGGTTTCATCTGCTCCTTCAGGAAATGTCCTATTGTCGGTAACATTCACATCAGTGGTAGTAATTTCATGAAAGGCTTCACTGTTTCCATTCTTAAAACCGGGTAGAGTTTCTTCTTCGACAGCGTCATTTGTTCCATTGTTCCCTTCGTTCCAACTGAAATGGCCTTGACCATGATAACGACAAAGCCTGTTGGCATGTGCCACCTTTGGCTTAACTCGCCGACCAAATTTTATCCGGAAAGTCACGTCTCAGAGACGATCCATTACGTCATAGGGGCCTTTCCATGGATAAGACAACTTAGTAGACTTCCCTTTGGGCTTCCTGGGATTATACAACCACACCTTGTCTCCTAGTACAAAGCTGACTTCAGTAGATCTCTTATCATAACATAGTTTCATGGAATCAGGAGAAGTTTTCAAGTTTGAACGCACTTGATGATGAATATCATCCATCCTTTCAGATAACACTTTCGCGAACTCTGGCACATTTTCAGGCAACTCTTCGTAAGGTGGGCGTCCTG
>NW_013670607.1:80410-82777 GCF_000517525.1 Limulus polyphemus | reverse complement strand
TGCAAGACAAAGAGCAGCTGAAACAAGAATGCAATCGAAGACTTCAAGCACAAGCTGCAAGGCAGGCTGCTCAAACACAGGAAGAGACTTTGGAACAACGTAAAGTTAGACTTTGAGCTCAAGCTGAAAGGCAGGCTACTCAAAGACAGCAAGAAACTGTTGAACAGCACAAAGCAAGAGTTCAGTCAGAATCATCAAGGCAAGCTGGATATAGACAACAAGGAACTTCTGAACAACGTCAAACCAGACTTCAAGAACAAAAATTAAGACAACTTACAATGAGCAAGAAACAGAGGAGCAACATGATGTACGACTTCAGGCTCAAAGAACAAGACAAGCTCAAACACGATCTAATTTCAAATAAAGCTTTGTTTGATTAAATGCTTTTTTATTTCTCGCATCACAACTTTTATCTACTTACTGAATAATTTGCTGAAAAAAATACTGATCTATACAATTCAAATCTAAATTTTCACCATGCAACACCGGGTAACTCAGCTTGTTCTCAATAGATGTAGTGATCTGAAATGTATGAACTATATTTATATCTGTTGGTTCCTTATAAACCTTTTATTGATAATATTTGAAGAAAGTGTCATGACAATTTAAATAATGGATGGGTTGACACTTTATCCATGACCTAGTTGTATCCATTGTCAAACTACTTTCTGTGTTATGGGAGTGGCCATACATACATGTCACTTTGTTACTTGCTGTTTGACTGACAGGCCCTAACATTAACAACTCTAGTGGACTGTTCAACTGACAGACCCTAACATTAACAACTCTAGTGGACTGTTCAACTGACAGACCCTAACATTAACAACTCTTGTAGACTGTTTGACTGACAGACCCTAAAATTAACAACTCTTGTGGACTGTTTGACTGACAGACCCTAACACTAACAACTCTAGTTGACTGTTTGACTGACAGACCCTAAAATTAACAACTCTAGTGGACTGTTTGACTGACAGACCCTAACACTAACAACTCTAGTGGACTGTTTGACTGACAGACCCTAACACTAACAACTCTAGTGGACTGTTTGACTGACAGACCCTAACACTAACAACTCTAGTTGGACTGTTTGACTGACAGGCCCTAACATTAACAACTCTAGTGGACTGTTTGACTGACAGGCCCTAACATTAACAACTCTAGTGGACTGTTCAACTGACAGACCCTAACATTAACAACTCTTGTGGACTGTTTGACTGACAGACCCTAAAATTAACAACTCTAGTGGACTGTTTGACTGACAGTAACAGACCCTGTCCAGTCTTTAAAAAGGGGAGCACTGCATAGTTACATTAACTAAATCAGAAGCTGCTTAAGATCTTAAAACCACACAGAAGTATCTGATTTAGTTACTTCAACTGCTTAAGATCTTACAATCACATAGAAAGATCTGGTTTACTAAGAGTGCTTAACCCTATCGGGACCACAAGCATGGCATGCTGTCATCTCTGTCTGTTTTGCTGTTACCCTTAAAATACTTAACATAACTGCATGAAATTTGGTTAAAATTGTCTACATAATACTTAGCTTGTGTATGAAGTAAATTGATCTAATATTTCTTTCTTTCACCTTACAGTTTCTGTTATCCTTATTAAATGATGTACCCAATCTTTTCACAAAACAATAACTATTCTGTTTTCTTCTAATAATGGCACACTTGTATTACAGTTTTCAGGGTTAACATCTTTGGAGGCAACAATTTATCTTATTACTAAGAGATTTATTTAATAAATTTAAATACACAAAAACAACTGTGGAAATAAATAGATTTCATATCTTCAAGATAATGCATTAACTTTTGATTCATTATACTTACAGTAGGAACAAAAAGTCGAATAGTGACTGTTTCAGTACTTGGAAGTGGTATTTGTTTCAAGGCCTGTTGTGCAGACACCAAAGTAATTCTACAAATAAATTATTTAGATCAGAGTAAATTCCAAATAAAACATTATCTATTATTTCTTCTGATCAGCTATTAATGACATAAATATCTACAGTTACTCAACATCCACTTCCTATCCTTCTTAAAGCTAAGATCACATCATCAATTACTAACGATGTAAACATCTAGTTACTGAACATCCACTTCCTATCCTTCTTAAAGGTAAGATCACATCATCCATCACTAATAACGTAAACATCTACAGTTACTCAACATCCACTTCCTATCCTTCTTAAAGCTAAGATCACATCATCAATTACTAACGATGTAAACATCTAGTTACTGAACATCCACTTCCTATCCTTCTTAAAGGTAAGATCACATCATCCATCACTAATAATGTAAACATCTACAGTTACTCAACATCCACTTCCTATCCTTCTTAAAGCTAAGATCACATCATCCAT
>NW_013670607.1:71105-79773 GCF_000517525.1 Limulus polyphemus | reverse complement strand
AAAAAAAAAAAAAAAAAAATATGAAATTTCGAGCAGACTAAAGACTCAACTTATCATCTTGAAGTCTTGTTGCATTCAACATACCACATGACACACAAAAACTGATGTTTAGGTTTGTTTTTTTAATATTTACTTTTATATTAAGAAATTAAATAATATATAATACTTAAATTTGAATAATAGTCTACCATTTGATACCAAACTTATTGACATCAATTTATAAAATAGTAGTTATATAAAATTTTGGATGTGAGTCAAAAAACGTGATGACACGGCCTTGACCCGTGACCTGTGTGGAGAGGGTTAAGCATGTTTGTTATATTTCTTTTCATACAAAGAAATTAAAACTTAGATGACATAAAAATCATATTATAACATACATTATAATGTTAATTTTGTTCACACACATGGATAGTAAAGTTTTTAATTAATTTTAAATGTAACTCATTAATGCACATAAAAAAGGAATTTGAAAATGCTGTCTTTTCAAAAGGGTTAAAACAAGGATCTGAATAAATCCCAAGTTGTGTTATTATACAAAAATTGAATGTAATAAGTCAAACACACATCCATATGTAATTCAGAAGTAACATTTAAAACAAAAATATGAATAAATCCAAAGTTGTGTAATTATATAAAAACTGAATGTAATAAGTCAAACACACACACCCATATGTAATTCAGAAGTAACATTTAAAACAAGGATCTGAATAAATCCAAAGTTGTGTTATTATATAAAAACTGAATGTAATAAGTCAAACACATATCCATATGTAATTCAGAAGTAACATTTAAAACAAAAATATGAATAAATCCAAAGTTGTGTAATTATATAAAAACTGAATGTAATAAGTCAAACACACACACCCATATGTAATTCAGAAGTAACATTTAAAACAAAAATATGAATAAATCCAAAGTTGTGTAATTATATAAAAACTGAATGTAATAAGTCAAACACATATCCATATGTAATTCAGAAGTAACATTTAAAACAAGGATCTGAATAAATCCAAAGTTGTGTCATTATATTAGAATTTAATGTACTGAGCCAAGCTCATACAAGTAGCAGCATTTATACATGCAATTAGATACATCTTAATAGCTGAATGATTTTTTTATTTAATACTGAACGTACAAACCTCATTTTAACAGCCAGGTATACAGCCATGAGGATACCCATTGGCTCATAAACCGAGTTCTCTATTTGTTGTCCACGGGTGAATTGGACTAAGGCCCTGTGTTACACCAAAGTTATCATAGTTGAATAAATCAATATAAAACTCACACATCATAGACTAAATTATTCAAAGAGCTAAAATTATTCAATATTTATCCAAAAGTAATTATAAAAATGTGTTATAGTTCTTCATACATAACATAAATAAATTTACGTCCCTTGATTCACAACTCTGAAAAAAAATCACCAGATGTGAATCCATTTCACTCAGCTTTTAAAATCTATGTATTTCTTCAAATATAAACTTCATTAAATAACTCGTACATCTTCTTCATACATCATGATATCAATTATTATTTATCGTCACTGACATTCTTCTATCATAAATACTTTTATGAAAATATCACATAGAGACATTACTTAGTGTCACTGTTTATTAAGCTACATCTTGGAATCATGTGATTTACATTACATAACTGTTCATTATTTCTACCAACTGACTCCAGTATCACTTTCTAACCAAGATGTCTTCATTACTGAGATATTAAAAATCAAAAAATCCAAGAGACATAAATCACTTAAAGAAGTTGTCTTAACAGAAAAGTAATCATATTGTTAGACTGAACAAAGTTTATAAACAATTATTTTCATAATAAAAAGTTAAACAGATTGTTCTATAAATGCATACATACACAGCAAAATTTAAAATTTTTTTATATACACACACACAATCAAATTTAAAGCTATAATCTTTCAAACTTTAACCAATTGTACAACAACTTTTAATGGTAAAGTTTATAATATCAGGAAAAAAATAAAAGTATATTTTAAAAATAATTAACATTACTACAACCAAAATGTATAACAGTTATCAGAAACACTTAAAAGAACTAATATACATCACCTTGAAAAAACAAGTTAAGCAATAAAATTTTAACACTTAAAAGTTTACACTAAAAATATATACTTAGATATCATTATTACATTTCAAAAATCACGTTTTCATACACAGTTTATTACAATCCACACCAAAACGTCTTAACTTACTAAAGAGTAGACACTGAAGCTGTGAAGTTAGTTAATAAATCAACTTAATTTAACACATATATAGTTTATTACATGTCAAAACATCTTAACTTAATGAACACTAGACACTGAAGCTATGAAGTTAGTTAATAAATCAACTTAATTTAACACATATATAGTTTATTACATGTCAAAACAACTTAACTTAATGAACAGTAGACACTGAAGCTGTGAAGTTAGTTAATAAATCAACTTAATTTAACACACATATAGTTTATTACATGCCAAAACATCTTAACTTAATGAACACTAGACACTGAAGCTATGAAGTTAGTTAATAAATCAACTTAATTTAACACACATATAGTTTATTACATGCCAAAACATCTTAACTTAATGAACAGTAGACACTGAAGCTATAAAGTTAGTTTATACATCAACTTAATTTAACACATATAGTTTATTACATGTCAAAACATCTTAACTTAATGAACAGTAGACACTGAAGCTATAAAGTTAGTTTATACATCAACTTAATTTAACACATATAGTTTATTACATGCCAAAACATCTTAACTTAATGAACAGTAGACAATGAAGTTAGTTAATAAATCAACTTAATTTAACACATATATAGTTTATTACATGGCAAAACATCTTAACTTAATGAACAGTAGACACTGAAGCTATGAAGTTAGTTAATAAATCAACTTAATTTAACACATATATAGTTTAATACATGTCAAAACAACTTAACTTAATGAACACTAGACACTGAAGCTATGAAGTTAGTTAATAAATCAACTTAATTTAACACATAGTTCATTACATGCCTAAACATCTTAACTTAATGAACACTAGACACTGAAGCTATGAAGTTAGTTAATAAATCAACTTAATTTAACACATACATAGTTTATTACATGTCAAAACGTCTTAACTTAATGAACACTAGACACTGAAGCTGTGAAGTTAGTTAATAAATCAACTTAATTTAACACACATATAGTTTATTACATGCCAAAACATCTTAACTTAATGAACACTAGACACTGAAGCTGTGAAGTTAGTTAATAAATCAACTTAATTTACAGTATTCATTTGTGCTATCCATTAAGCTTCTTTAATTTCCGATTGTGTTAAATGTAAAATTTCTTTCTATAACAGTCAGTTTAATATCTTTAAAGAAAGTGTCCAGGTATGGTAAAGTGTCTTGCAACTGGGAGTTCTTTGTTTGTTTTGATTGTTGATTTGTGGTAATTAAACATGTTCCAGTATACTTGTTTTGGTTTGACCTACATATTGAAGGTTGCATTTTTGGTATTAGATTAAGTAAATAACGTTTTTTGTCGAGCAGGTTACGGATTTAGTGATTTTGTACTGCTTTTCGTTGTCTTTATCGGAAAATTTGTCCGTTTCCTCTATGAACTTACAGGTTTGGCATCGCTTGCTATTACAAGGATGACTTCCACCTGGTGTCAACTTGAAAGTTGACTTTAGCATGAACTAAGTGTGAATCCAAAATTTTATTTTGCCTGTAAGAAACGACAGGAACTTCTGTAAAAATGGATTTTAGTCGATCATTAAGTTCAACGAGGTAAACGTTTTTTGTTTTTTAGTACCCAGGGTAGGTTTTTTAGTTTTAGGTGATAGGTAATAACCAGTGGAACATGAGAAGAATTGGTTTTAGGTATTTGTTTCAAGGTAGATTCACGTAGTATACTGTTAGTTTTGTCAAGTTGTTGGGTGATAATGTTTTGCTTATAATCTCTTTAAGTCATAGTCTGTTTCAAAGAATTAACGTGGCAATTATAGTTCTTACTGTCAGAGCATATCTTCTTCGATCTAAGTGCTTGGTTGAATGTGATATTGTATTTGGTGACAACTTTGATCATGTAAATATTGTGGTTTATCTGTTGGTTTTTGGTATAAATCAGTAAGTAGAACACCATCTTTTAATGTTAGGTTTACATCTAAGAAACTTATGTAGGTAGTGAAGTAATCTAGAGTAAATTTAACTCTCTCAACACGGGCTTGATTAATCTGACCAACCACTTGACCTCTTCATACTCGTCTAAAGTCTTTATAGATTGGATACTGCTAACTTTTAATATAGTATGTATATTTTCACAAATTTGGCAGTCTTTCAGTAAACATTACAAGTCTTTCAGATACAAAAAGTTGTATTTTTTAATGAAGTATTTTAAATAAACTAAAAAACAAAAAGATTTGACCGTGAATATATCGAATATTTTTTCACTAGTCCGTGTGCAAAGTGATTTTCATGTTAAGATTAAAAATACTTTTCTTCATCTCAAAAATCTCAAATTTCATTTGTTTAATCTCTAAAAACTCCTAAATACATTTCAAACACTTTGTTTCCAGTAAAACTTTATATTTTGTTTGTCCTCAATGTAGCATCTACAAAATGTTGGTTTGTCTGTGCAACTTTCCAACAGTCTCATCTCTAAGTCTCCCATAAAAATATTGGCATAGCTTGGTGTCATCTTGGTGCCCATTGCTGTGACTTTTATTTGAATATAGAATTCATTATTAAATTCAAAACCATTAAGTGTAAGTACTAGTTCAGCTAACTCTGCAATAATTTGAGTGTTGGGTTTGTCTAGTTTTAGCATAGAAGATTCTAGGGATTTTAGGCCTTCATCGTGGGGAATGTTTGTGAATAGAGAAGAAACAGCTATAGTACAGAGAATAGTGTCTGGAGGAAGTTTTCTGTTGCTGTTAATGTCAAAGATCATGTTCAGAAAATGTCATATCTAATGTACACAAACCCAACGATCCTGGCCCTCCTATTATTTTTAATTGCAGTATGCCTACTGAAAATGTATCTGCTTACGTTGATCACCACATGAAAAGTATCCCCCCATGTTTGACATTGGTTAAAATATGTTATAACTATTATCACACACCTCTGGCACAAACTAAACCTGACATTAACAACTCTAGTTTATGATTGGCTAGTTCGCAAGGCTAACTAATACTGAACATCTGGTTTACATAACACTGATATCTAAACTTATATATTTCATTACACTCATTATATATATATATATATAAAGTGAACTATTCGAAAGCATTTGAGTTTTGGGTCTCATTTGAAAACTATTACAGTATCTGTAAATCTATGTTTCCCACCAAATGAATTCAACTCTGTAGAATCAGAAAAGAATCACAACAGCTAATTCCCTACAGCTGGAGAACAGCTCGTCAGAGCTGAATACAAACTCTAGTATCTCAGATTCTACAGAACTGTACTTATATGTATACAAGTTTACTTGATTTTAGAACCCATCTCATTAATTGTGATCCACACTGAATACAGATGTGTAATTAATTTACAAGAGCATTAATTTAAAACAAGATGTGAAATTAATTTAAAAGAACACATCCAAAAAATCCAGAACTTCCCGTAGTGTGACACACATGACACATTTTCTCTAGGTATATCCTTTTCTCTGTTTTATCCACCAACTCTTCCAATAATTACAAAATTAAGTGTAAATTACTCACTATAAAATCACCATTGCTCAGACAAACCATAATTTTTATAGCTTTCACTTTTGTTTGGTTACAGAGCTATCAAATAAAAAATCAGACCCTCTTGCCACACCCACCTGTCATATCCTCTCTTTCAGGATATGTTAAGTTTTCTCTTACATTTAATCATATATAATTGATAACAATAGAAAGCCAAGGTTTTCATCTATCAAATGATGTATTATATTACATTGTATTCTGAACAGATAATTCACTTTCAGTATAAGTGTATATACCACGAAAAAGATAATAGCTAGCCTGGATGAATTTGTAATGGCTCTTGTCGCATAGATAAAAAGCCAAAAAAATTGTGATTGTTAGAAGATATTGTCTGCTTTTTTGCATGTTATTATTCTACATTCTTTGGTGTTTTATTTAATTAAATAAAAATTATTTAATGCACTACTACCATTAGTCTAAATAAATAAAAAGTAGGGTTAAGTGTCTTCTACAGTTGACAGCAAAAAAAAAAAAAAAAATACTTGGGTAAGTTCTTTATTTCTTGTTTTTAATGTTTATACTTTATTTATTATTATAATAGTAACTAAAATGTAAAAATAGTGACCTATTTAGATTAGTTAAGGTTATATTAGGTAAAATAAGTAATAATATGATAAAAATGTTTCACGAGACATACACACGAGCAGCTCATGGGTAAAGTAATTTGATAGCATAACATGAGCTGCATGTTCCCCAAGTGATTTACAACTTATAATGGCACAGATAGTAGTTAGACATGGTTCAAATGGCAATAGAACAATAACATTTAATTATAAATACATACTGTTATGAGTTTAAAGCTACTTAGGATAAACGAACGTAGTTTTATGTTACAATTTGAAGTCATTCCCAAAAGAAAAAAAGGTAATTTAGATTTACTTAGATCTTTTTTTTGGTGGTAATGAAGTTGGTCAAACTGACCAAACCTGTATCAAGTTAGAGTAAAGAAAATAACAGATAGAATATAGAGTTTTACTGAAAACAAATATATGAAATGCATTTGGAAGGTTTTAGAGATTATACAAATGAAATTTGAGATTTTTAAGATGAAGAAAAGTATTTTTAATACTATATGAAAATCACTTTGCACACGAAATATTCAAAACAAATACTTGATATAGTCATGGACAAATCTTTTTTTAATTTATTTAAAATACTTCACTAAAAAATATTACTTTTTATATGTGAAAGCATTATAATGTTTACTTAAAGACTGCCAAATTTTGTGAAGATATACATTCTATATTAAAAGTTTGAAGTATCAAATCTATAAAGGCTTTAATCGAGTACAAAGAGGTCACATGGTCGGTCAAATCAACCAAACCTGTGTTGAGAGAGTTAATACAAGTATGTATTGATGATTTGAAATAGAAAGTATTAGAATATTTTAGCTTTTGTGGAATAAACTGTACTTTCATGACAATAAATTTAATGTACTAGAGCATTTTAACTAGAGAAATTGTCTATTTACAACCTACGTATCCTTAAGGTAACAAAATATTTGAACAAAAGTTCATGCAACAAAATTTCTCAATTAACCCAAAGATTGTCAGAAATAATCATCCAGTTGTTGAAGTCAAAAATACAATAAAAAGGATTACACAAGCAGAAGTACACAAATAACAATATGTTTCAATATTCAATCCTTAAAAATATGTCACAGAATTTTAGGTTCATAATTAAGAATTAAAAAAATTATGTACTTACTTTCCTTCTTCAAAGTCAATACGAATCTGTTTGTTGGAACAAGGACGAAACATTTCCCTAATGGAAAAGGTGTAGAGGGAACCTTCCATAGGAGATAATCCTGGGAGCTGAAAGTATCAATAAAATATACTGCAAAACAGGATATGATGTTAGTGATCCTTTAAAATAAGATTATCTTGAAGGACTATAGTATTATAACTAGATAACAATTTTGTGATTCTTCAAAATAAGATAATCCTTAAACACTAGAGTATTAAAACTGGATAAGAATTTTGTGATCCTGAAAAATTATAGTATCAAAACAGTAGAAAATCTTGAAAGATGAGAACATTGAGAGCAGTGTTAGTATTCAGTAAACTTGGAACAGAAAATAAGTTATTCTCAGCAAAGTCTAATCAAAGCAAGTCACCAACATATGAATTACCCTAGTAAATAATGTAGCAAATTTCATATACTGGTCTAATGAGAAGTGTGCAATCTCATAATACAAACACGTAAAGATTAGATTCATCAGATGGGTACCCTCACTGTTATCAATATTTATGTATCTAATTCTGAAATGGGTTAAGAAGTTTGTAATCTTTTAACAGGATCTATTAAAAACAGTCTAAAGTCAATGATTATTCCACAAGATATTATGCTACAAAAGTACAGAATTCATCAGGTTAAGAAGTTAGTGATGTTTCAAAAGGAAAATTCTGAAGAATTAAAATTGTGCAATATTTAAATACCTACAAATATTGTGAAATGAGATCAGGATAAAAAAAATCTGTCATATACTAAAAGCACCTAGATAAAACAACAGTTGTCTTACAAATGTTGTGAAACGAGATCAGGATAAAAATCTGTCATACTAAAAGCACCTAGATAAAACAACAGCTGTCCTACAAATATTGTGAAATGAGATCAGGATAAAAAACCTGTCATATACTAAAAGCACCTAGATAAAACAACAGTTGTCTTACAAATGTTGTGAAACGAGATCAGGATAAAAAACCTGTCATATACTAAAAGCACATAGATAAAACAACAGCCATCTTACAAATGTTGTGAAACGAGATCAGGATAAAAAACCTGTCATATACTAAAAGTACCTTGATAAAACAACAGCTGTCCTACAAATGTTGTGAAACGAGATCAGGATAAAAAACCTGTCATATACTAAAAGTACCTTGATAAAACAACAGCTGTCCTACA
>NW_013670607.1:66593-70284 GCF_000517525.1 Limulus polyphemus | reverse complement strand
ACCTAGATAAAACAACAGCCCGTCTTACAAATGATGACAGGGTTTTTATCCTGATCTCGTTTCACAACATTTGTAAGACAACTGTTGTTTTATCTAGGTGCTTTTAGTATATGACAGGTTTTTTATCCTGATCTCGTTTCACAAATACTAAAAGTACCTAGATAAAACAACAGCTGTCTTACAAATGTTGTGAAACGAGATCAGGATAAAAAACCTGTCATATACTAAAAGCACCTAGATAAAACAACAGCCATCTTACAAATGTTGTGAAACGAGATCAGGATAAAAATCCTGTCATATACGAAAAGCACCTGTCAAGTGATATTTTTACATTTTTTGTTTTCCACCGATACCCAAAACCCAAATCAATGTTATAGAAGTAATTTTAATCCAAAAAATACATCATACAAACCATACTGTCATTATACATTATATAATCACATTTGTTTCTTTCTATTCAGCAACAGAATAATTATATAATCTTAAGGAAAGTATATGAGAACAGTCCCTTTATCAGTGTATATCTCATAACATCAAAACCAGACCTGAAGCATTACTGCAGATATCATTTCTTATTTTCTAGCTAAAAGTTTAAACTTTCTCTCACCCTTATTACTACTGTACACAAAGGATCTTTGTCAGATAGAGTTTTTATTATTTCCTTTTCATCATTGAGCTCCCTTACAAAATAGTTAGGGTAGAAGGCTCCAGCAATGACGATCTGAAAGTTGAGAAAAACAGTAAAATAGATCAGACAATTATTCAAGTCTTATTAACAATACAGGCTAACAGAATAAATAGTCAATCTTAAGATTGCACAAAACAATGTAAAACTATACAGCAATTGTTCAAGTCTTATTAACAATACAGGCTAACAGAATAAATAGTCAATCTTAAGATTGCACAAAACAATGTATTACTATACAGCAATTATTCAAGTCTTATTAACAATACAGGCCAACAGAATAAATAGTCAATCTTTGTTAAAATTCCACAAAACAATTAAAAACTATACAGTAATTACTTAAGTCTTATTAACAACTACCTGGAGTACCTGTCCCCTGGATAGAAGTTATGTAAATTCATGATTAATGAAATGTTGTCTTAAGACATGAAAAGTTGCTTCCCTTATATGTATTGTAAAAAATACAAAAACGCCCATACAAACTGCAAAACATAAAATGTGAAACCTCAAGTTTGTGAACCCGACAAACCTTTATGGTAAATTTGGTAAAGATCCATTAACGGGGTCAAAGAAGTGGTAAAAAACACAAAATGTGAAACTTTAATTTGCATGTATCTCTCCATTGACCTGACAAACCTTTATGGTAAATTTGGTAAAGATCCATTAACAGGGGTCAAAGAAGTGGTAAAAAACACAAAATGTGAAACTTCAAGTATGCATGTATCTCCATTGACCTGACAAACCTTTATGGTAAATTTGGTAAAGATCCATTAACAGGGGTCAAAGAAGTGGTAAAAAACACAAAAATGCCAATAAAAAACCACAAAACTGTAAATTTGTATGCATCTCCCCCTGAACCCAATGAACTTCCATACCAAACAATTAGTCCTGTCATCTACTGATCAGAAATGAAACTGTTATTTATGAACCATGGAAATAATACATGGTTATAAACTGAACTCACTGTAAGTATTATCACTGCTAAGTAGTAGTATTCCTTTTTATTATTTCCCCAGAAAAAACGTGGTAAAAGAACAGAATAATATTACTGTTATACAAGCTATGAAACACTCGATAATGACAATTACATACTCAAATAAGGCAATAACTCAACTTTGGCAGTTATTTCTAGGTATCATAGAGTAATAGATTGAATACAGCAGCCATTTTTTTTTCTTGGTCCATCTCTACATTCTAAGCATGTTTAAGCTAAAATACAACAATAAATCTAAATACCCCCTCATTTATGGAACTCCATAATATGATCAAATGTTAAATAAAGATTCCACTTAGATTAAGCTATCATAAACAGATAAATCTAAACAACCATCTCACATACATAAACTGTCACACAATGATTAAGTTTAAACACCCCCATAATGTAACTAAGGGTTCACTCACCTCTATCATATTATTGCAGCCCATCTCAACATAAGGAAATCATTAACAGAAACTAACATATCAAAGACTTCATCTATATCATGTTATCACAGCCCACCCAAATCTAGAAAAATTATTAATATAAACTAAAGTAACAAAAGTTTTCACAAAGTCAAACCCATTTACCTTGTTTGTGGGAGATAGAAAGAGAGTAAAGTAGGGAATAAGTTTGGATTTATGCTATGTGATCATTAGGATAACCATGATGGCCGGTACAGATCACTATGAAATGCTGCTGGCTGATATGGCTCGGGTAAAACTATGACTGGTCTAACAAGCCAATAGTCGATATCCAAATTGTTTAAGTTAACCAAAGTAGATAGAAATGTATGAACCAAAAGGATAAACGGACTGGCACAGATAAAGGACTAAAAGTAAGATTAAGGAATAAAATAGGAACATGTAACATATGTGGACTTAGAGACAAAAAACCAGAGATCGTGGAATTCATGATCAGGCATAAGGTAAGAGTTATGGGCATGTCAGACTACTGAAGTAAAGGGCACAACATGAGAGAAATAGATTGGAATTATGTTCTAATATTGAGTGGAGTTGGAGCACATCAAATAGTGGTACAGGGAGTGAATTCAGTTGTGCATCCATAAACAGTCAGACTGACCTCATATCCGAAATATATGTCAGAAAGGATCAGATTAACCCTTTTGCAATAGGTGCCCCTATGCAAATTACTGTGTTGCATACAAAATATAATTAAACACTTTTACTATCAATGTATATGAATGAAATTAATATTATAATATGCATTATGATTCAAAGTTTTCTGTTATCTAAGTTTTAAGTTCTTTATTTCAAAAGAAACCTATGAAAAAACTACTTAAACTTCAGCTTATTGTCAAGTGACCAATGAGCTATGAAAATTCTCTACTTTGGCTCTGTAACTTCAATAATACAATGATAGTTGAGTAGAGGTACATCTAGACAATAAGATGCTTATACAACCTTTGGACTTGTACAGTTGAAACAAGTAATAAATTTTTTAAACCTCTGATAGATGCCATGCCCACCCTCAACAGCTTTATTTGAGCTTTATAGACTACATGTAGATGTGACATACACATGTACACTGAGTGGTCACAAGTAAATAGACACCTAAGTTTTCGTCATTTAACTGATTTATGCTAACTAATTTGTGTTCACAGAGCACTATTTAAATGAAAATGGTCCGCACACTAATTATCTTGTGCTACAATATGCTTAGAACTCAAAGTTCTCTCAAATTGTCAGATCTTGCTAGAGGAAGGATAGTTGGTCAAGCAGATGGTGGAATAAGTCAGCGGTAAATTTTGCAGAATTTGGGAATCCCGCTTTCGACAGTCAACAGAATCATCGTGCAGTTCAGGAAACAACTGAGCAGCGTCCGGGTCCATCGGAGAGGACAAAAAGGGCTGTCAAAAGGAGCATCAAAATGGATCCCAGATTAACGACTGTAGAAGTGGCCAAAGTTGGAGGGATGAGCCCGAAATCTGTTCAACAGATTCTCCACAGATTGGGTTATCGTTGCAGAGCAGCTAGACAGAAGCCCTTATTAAGACCTGCCAACATAGT
>NW_013670607.1:62140-65784 GCF_000517525.1 Limulus polyphemus | reverse complement strand
TCATTTTTTCTGAAAAGGCGGTGTCTATTTACTTGTGACCACGCTGTGTATATAGTCATTAGAAAGAGCTTATTTTACACTATAATTTAACATTGATTATTTTGAAATTGGCACACAGTTGTCATCACGGAGTACATGTAACTGACTGTAGTATTATTGGCTGGTTGATCAACTACAGCACTTACAGTTGATTCTTACCTAAATATGTTGTAGTTAGAGATGCAGTTTAAATTGTATTCAGGACTTACTTTTATATTTTAACTGTGTTATTTATGTTTTAAAATATATCCTTGAAAAGTTTAAACATTTTAAAACATACATCATACTTTACGTCAGTACGATATTATGCGCTGCATGAAAATTTTGCTGAAGTGTTTGAATGCAAGTAACTACGATAGAAAAATAACATATTTGTAGTCAAAACGATTATAATAATGTCATTCTTTATGTACAAAATATTTATGATCTTTAACAAAATCTTACCTTGTTTTGAGAGAATATGCTAAGTTATCGCACGTATTGTTGTACAAATGAAATTCACAACTCGATTTCTGCAAATTGGCTAATGTTAAAGGGTTAAGAGAAGAAAAGAGATTAACAACTGTACGCATCATGCAATGACAGCTATCTAGACTATGAAAAAGATGACTCTTTTCCAAAAATTCTCAGACACTAGTAATAAGGTGAGTGACACTGATGACCTTATTGTCATGCGATGTTTAATGGCAGGTTAAGTAGAAGGAGACACCCCCAGGGAGACATATCTAGGTCCTCATAGCGATGTTACTACATGGTGCAGCTACAATGGATGGCATGTACTAGAACTATGTACTGAGCATGGTTTATATGTCATGAGCACCTTTCACCAACATCATCCAACTCTGATATACACATGGTACAAATAAAACACTTTCACTCAAGCTTCACAGATAGATTATATTTTGACAAGACTGTCCCAGAGAAGGCATGTCAGGTACACAAAAACATGAATATAGATACTGACAGTTGTCCATTCATCATGGTCCTAAACAAGACACCAAAGTGACAAAATCTTACACCAAGTCACAAAGAAATAATCAACTTGAGGAACTTAATGAAGAAGTGAAACAAGAGATGATAGAAGCATTCGAAGTGTTCCAAGAAAAGACTCGGAGTACCGAGGAAGCATGACAACATTTTATGAATACCATCCTAAATACTTTAAGAAACAAATATAGAATTTTTTTTAAAATTGGATGTAGTAGGAAGAGAGGAACAGCATTGTGGGATGGAAAAGTCAGAGAAGCAAAAAAGGAAAAGAAGAAACTTTGTGAAGTGTGGTTAATATAGAAGGAAATTGAGGATTATGTAAAATATAGAATAGCAAGAGGAAAGGTCAAATGAGTATAGAAGAAGACTAAGTAGGAGTCTTGGAAGAAGTATGGGGAAAATTTGAGTGACCTATGTAAAGATTCTCCCAGGGAATTTTACAAGTGTGTTAAAGTCAAGTGCTTGAGGTATGAGAGTTTTAACCCATCATCAATGACAGAAAATGTTAAACTTCTGTATAATGAAAACAAAGTCAAAGCGAGATGGGAAAAATACTTTCAAAAACCCTTAAACGTAACAGGGATAGAGAACACATTAACTCTGTTCAATATTAATCAGAGAGAACACAACAAGCCATCAATACTAGAGCAGGAAGTACGACAGGCAATAAAAACCAGCCCCAAGAACAAAGCTGCAGGAATCAATGGAATAAGATCAAAAGCAATAAGAACATGCGATGAGATAGGAGTCAGGTGGTTGCAGGGATATTTAATAAAGCATGGAAAGAGAAAAAAGTTCCAGAAGACTGGCAAAGAGTTGTGGTTGTACCAATCTTGGAAAAAGTAGTAAGAAAGACTGCAGCACTTACAGAAGCATTTCCCTCCTTAGTCATGTGGACAGGATTTTCAGGAAAATCCTAAAAGAACAGACAAGATACAAGGTTGAACCATTCTTAAGTGAGGCACAGTTTGGTTTTAGGAAAGGCAGAGGTTGCATCGATGCAATATTTGCAACAACAATTGAATACTGATCAAATTAACAAAAATAAGTACTCAAAGATTATGAGGTGCAAAGCCAGCTCTTGGACAGTATAAGAGCAATGTATCCAGATAGTAAAAGCACTGTGAGAATGGCCTTACTAATTGGTTCCAAGTCTTCTCTGGAGAGAGGTAAGGCTGTGTCATTTATATGGACCAGATCACCAAAGAAGAAAATCCAAAAGCCTCAAATGAAGTACTTTTGCTGATGACCAAAGTTTGATACACCCAAGTGAAGAAGAGCTACAAAACCATGCAAGAAATTGCCTAGATAAGTCTCCTTAAGAGAGCACTAAAAAGAAGGTGTGACACTTTATGGCAGGAGCTCCATAGGGGTACCCCCCATAGGAGACTGCATCTCATCTAAATCAGGGTAATCAAAGATCTTGCACATAAGCCATCAAAAGGCCAATATGTGTAGTGAGGTTGGAGCTCACTCAGACTGTACCAACAGCAGCTGCTAAAAGTATAATACGAAAATCAGCACAGAAAAATAGAATAATATTAATAATACCAGGTTACAACAGGTCAATGATTAAAAATACCTTGAAGGACTGAAAAATAGATATAGAAATGAAAACATGAACTATGTAAACTACCAATTAACATCATTACTTAAGCACACAAATATCTTGATGAAAATAATATGGAAGTTAAAAAAACACCATATTTGTACCAACACTATGTTACCAATGTCAGATCTGGACTCTTGATAAAAATTAAGAATGAAAAATCATCACTTGAAAGATGAGATGCTTACAGAAAGCTGCTAACATAACTAGAAGAGACATCATAAAAAATGTAAAGGTAAGAGAACTAATTACAATAGCTTCAATCAGAGAATACATTGAAAAGCAAGGAATTAAGTGATTTGGCCACATAGTGAAAACACAGCTGAACCAACCAGCTGCACAAGCATATAATATGAAAATAACAGGGTTCAGAGCAAGAGGGCAACTCAGGAAGAGATGGAACAATGGTGTGACTGAATAAACACAGATTTACTCTGACCCAGGCCTTTCAACTTACTTTAGAATAGCAACTGTATTTCTCTGCAATACTTAATGACACATGCAAAAGAAAAAGCTAAAGTAAGTATTTAAATCTAAAGAAATCTCAAACAAACTTGTATAATAAAGATTTCACCTGTATCATATCATAACACCCCTTCCAAATCTAAAGACATCCCTAACAGAAACTAATATAACAAAGAATTCACCTATATCATATAACGATAGCCCACTTAAATATAAAGAATTCCCTAATATAAACTAATATAACAAAAGTTACCTGTAGGACGTTATCACAGCCCATCCAACTCTAAAGAAATCCCTAATATAACAAAAGTTTCACCTACATTATGCAATGATAGCCCAGTTAAATCTAAAGAAATCCCTGATATTAACTAATGTATCTAATGGTTCATGATCATAGCCCACCCAAATCTAGAGAAATCTGTAATATAAGCTAATGTAATAAAGATTTCACCTATATCAGAAGCCCACCCAAATCTAGAGAAATCTGTAATATAAAGCTAATAGTAATAAAGATTTCACCTATATCAGAAGCCCACCCAAA
>NW_013670607.1:55641-61214 GCF_000517525.1 Limulus polyphemus | reverse complement strand
ATTATCACATCCCACCCAAATCTAGAGAAATCTGTAATATAAACTAACATAACTAATAGTTCACATTATCACATCCCACCCAAATCTAGAGAAATCTGTAATATAAACTAACATAACTAATAGTTCACATTATCACATCCCATCCAAATCTAGAGAAATCTGTAATATAAACTAACATAACTAATAGTTTCACATTATCACATCCCATCCAAATCTAGAGAAATCTGTAATGTAAACTAACATAACTAATAGTTCACATTATCACATCACATCCAAATCTAGAGAAATCTGTAATATAAACTAACATAACTAATAGTTCACATTATCACATCCCACCCAAATCTAAAGAAATCTGTAATATAAACTAACATAACTAATGGTTCACATTATCACATCACATCCAAATCTAAAGAAATCCCTAAAAGAAAGCAATATAGCAATAGCTTCACTTTTACATCGTGACACTGAAATCTTAACTTTTGAATATATCTGTTCATTCACTTTTTATTACACTTGTTACCTGCCACTCTGTGTCATTTACATGATTCCATGTTTGCTTATAATAACATAGTAATATGAAACAACAAAGACAAAAATGCTGAAGCCAGGTTAAGTAGTTAGCACACAGGATCACCTACAAAACTTGTAATATTTTTAAAATGCTTTTGATTAGTCGACTATTCTTCTACAGGAGAATAAATGTTGAAGCTTTACACATTAAGTGATTTTATAGATTAGATCTGCAGAAGAACATAAACTTTGTTTTTATCACTGATTTGATTTCATGTCTATTAGAACACTACGTGGAAATGTTGAAGATGTTTGATCTCTATACTCGTTTATTAACTTTATACTTAAAGAAAAATTTAATACTCTAGCACCTAACTATTCAAGTACTTTCAAACTGACTTCGTTAAACAAACCTTTAAAAGAAACATCTGTTCATCTTCGTCAATGTGATGTGCTCTTCTTGGAATACGAATATTGACTCTGTCTAATCGACATATCAGTTCTTTAACAGTAACAGCTACCTACATAATACAGTAGAATATTTAGAGAATCCCATGTTAAACAACACAACCGAAGGTCAAATCTGTTGAACCTGACAATAAAAACTGTGTTAAGTTATACAATACAACCAAATGATTTTACCTTTAAAACACAGAAGTGAAACATTTTTATATTAATTATTAGAAAAGCTTTTATGTAAGTGATTTAAGTTTGATTTTAAATATATTTATTTCTACTTTTTTTAAATTTTTTCTTGTTGTATTATTAAAACATTTTTATGTTACATCATGGTTAACTCTCTCGCACTGGCTATCCTTTACTGTGCATGTCAAGAGGTTTTAGTGGCTTACATTCAAAATTTTATTAAACTACTTTTTGTTTACATTATAACAATTAGTATAGCATAAAAGTTTAGCTAATAATCCATATTTTAATAGTATATAAGTTTTAAGTCCTTAATTTTATAGTTAGAGGAAATTGTCTGCTTTTTGCATGTTATAATTCTATGTTCTTTGGTGCATTATTTAATCAAATAAAAATTATTTAGTGCATTACTACAATTAGTATAAAAAAATTAGGGTTAAGTGTCATCGACAGTCAACAGCAAAAAAAAATATTTGGGTAAGTACTTTATTTCTTGTTTTTAATGTTTATTCTTTATTTATTGTCATAAAAGTAAATAAAATGTAAAAATAGAGATCTCTTTAGGTTAGTTAAGGTTAGATTAGGTAAAATAAATAATAATAATAATATTATAATAAAAATGTTTCACAATGCAAGCACACAAGCAGCTCATGGGTAATGTAGTTTGATTACGTGAGCTCCACATTCTCCAAGTGATTTACAACTTATAATGGCACGAATAGTAGAAATGGTTCAAAGATCAATAAATTAATAAAATTTAATTATAAATAGATGTATACTGTTATGACTTTAAAGCTACTTAGGATAAGAACATGTAGTTTCATGTTACAATTTGAAGTCATTCTAGAAAGAAAAAGAGGGTAATTTAAATTCTGAATTTTTTTTTTAGTGGTTACAAGGTCAGTCAGATTGACCAAACATGTAAAGAGTTAGTGTATAGAAAATATAAAATTTCACTGAAAAAAACTTTTGAAACATATTTAGGTTTTAGATTACACAAATGAAATCTGACATTTTTGAGGTGAAGAAAAGTATTTTTAATCTTAAAACGAAAATCACTTTGCACTCAGATTATTCAAAACAAATACTCGATATATTCATGAACAAATCTTTTTTTCACTTTATTTAAAATATTTCACTAAAAATATTACTTTTTATATGTGAAAGACTTGTAATGTTTACTGAAAGACTGCTAAATTTTGTGAAGATATACATACTATATTAAAAGTTAGTAGTATCAAATCTATAAAGACTTCAAATGAGTACAAAGAGGTCACGTGGTTGGTCAAAGTGACTGAGCCAGTGTTGAAAAAGTTAACTGATAAACCTTACAGCAAAGAAATCCTAGTTTACAAAATACATTTGACAATATCTAAAACAGACAATATAACTGAATGAATTAATCTGAAAGTTCCTGTGTCATACAAAATGTTGTACACCATATTTCATTAAGCACAACTAAGTTAAGTCCAACTTTTCTAGGTGAAGTGGTTCCAAATTTAAATCCATAACAGTATTACAATAAATTACAGTAAATATCTAAATAACTAGATTGTCAGGATTAAAATGCTACCCTTGTATCATGTCAACTTATGAGCTTGATTTTCAAAATAATATATCAGTACAATATTTACATTTAATTGCAAACCTCAATGCTTTTAGATTATCAATACAACATCCCCAGGTGGATTTGAATACAGGTAGGCAACAAGTAGCTTTATAAAAACACAATGAATCTTACTTAGTAACTTTAACATTTACATTTTTTTGCTTAAAACAATTCTAAAAACATTCAATACGACATTGTTGTGTTTTTCTGCACTTCCAATTGTGACTCATTTATTAAATCTACATTGACCATGTAATGTGTTGAGAATTATTAAAGCAAATTTTTTTAAAAACTCAAGGATCTTACAAGGGTTAAATATACAGTAATTAGTTAAAACATCACACATATATTACACGTAATTACCTCTTTAATACGACGTAACTGAATGAAGTTTGCAAAAGCCCACTGAGACTCACTCTGACCACCAGGTCTCCGAAAATCTCCACACTGACATTTCTCTTCCCATACCTGAGTAAAACATCAAAAAAAGATGACACTATAAAATACATAGTTCCTGCAAGCTATCATTAAAACTACTAAAAGCATAAAAGATTGATGTATGACTTCAGAGTTAAAAACTCTCCACTGATAAGTAATATTTAAAACATTTATGTAAAATATTAAAGACTCTTCACATATACTTAATATTTAAAGAATGATGTACGACTCTTAAGTTGTTTTCCACAAATACTTATTAAGTTACCAAACTATTCATACAAGACAGCATACTTTCTGCACTGATGCTTAATGTAGGATTTCTTTAAGAGTGGGTACTCTATATATTGTTACTTAATGTAGGATTTATACAAGATTGGATACTCTATACACTGATACTTAATGTAGGATTTATACAAGATTGGATACTCTATACATTGTTACTAAATGTAGGATTTATACAAGATTGGATACTATATACACTGATACTTAATGAAGGATTTATACAAGATTGGATACTCTATACACTGATACTTAATGTAGGATTTATACAAGATTGGATACTCTATACACTGATACTTAATGTAGGATTTATACAAGATTGGATACTCTATACATAGTTACACAATGTAGGATTTATACAAGACTGGATACTCTATATATTGTTACTTAATGTAGGATTTTTTAAGAGTGGATATTCTATACACTAATACTTAATGTAGGATTTTTCAAGAGTGGATACTCTATACACTAATACTTAATGTAGGATTTATACAAGATTGGATACTCTTCACATTGTTACTTAATGTAGGATTTATACAAGATTGGATACTCTATACACTGATACTTAATGTAGGATTTATACAAGATTGGATACACTATACACTAATACTTAATGTAGGATTTTTTAAGATTTGATACTCTATACATTGTTACTTAATGTAGGATTTATTTAAGATTGGATACTCTATATATTATTACTTAATGTAGGATTTATTTAAGACTGGATACTCTATATATTGTTACTTAATGTAGAATTGATACAAGATTGGATACTCTATACACTGATACTTAATGTAGGATTTTTACAAGATTGGATACTCTATACACTGATACTTAATGTAGGATTTATACAAGATTGGATACTCTATACATTGTTACTTAATGTAGGATTTATACAAGATTGGATACTCTATACATTGTTACTTAATGTAGGATTTATACAAGATTGGATACTCTACACACGGATACTTTATGTAGGATTTATACAAGATTGGATACTCTTCACATTGTTACTTAATGTAGGATTTATACAAGATTGTATACTCTATACACTGATACTTAATGTAGGATTTATACAAGATTGGATACTCTTCACATTGTTACTTAATGTAGGATTTATACAAGATTGTATACTCTATACACTGATACTTAATGTAGGATTTATACAAGACTGGATACTCTATACACTGATACTTAATTTACAATTAACAATTTCTACAAGAGTGGATAATCCCTGGCCTGATACTTACACAATAGGCTTTAAGAAAAGCCAAACAATCACTGAAAGACCCATCTGCCCACGCCAATCGTGATCTTTAAATAAAGATGATATTATATAAAAAAAACAATTTCAAATATTCCATATCATGCACACAATATATTCAAACAGTAAAGTTATAAATCTGAACACAAAATTAAGATTTTGTCATTAAATTCAGAGACTCACTTTGATGTGTCTTTTTTCATCCCTTCCTGGACAAGGATTTGTTATATTTTTTTCCATTATCATGGTAGAAATAGTTAATCAATTAATCTCCTAAATATTACAGTTTTAAAAAATGGAATCAAAATAGGGACTTGTAGCTTGAGGAAATAATGCTAATACTATGTCTCAAACCTAGAAATACTGTTCTATTTGAAACAGTTGAGTTTAATGAAATTCATAGCTTTTGTATGATTCTGTCAGGAAAACAATAACAACCTCTTTACTGGCTTCATGCCAACTGGATGACTATTGCTTCTGGTATCATTACCACAATGTTATCATTGATAATGGTACTGGATGTATGATCACTATGATGTATGGTGATCAACATACCAGATGTTATGTATATGCTTGTAAAATTGATATTGCTACTATATTTATACCCTGTAGATATATGGTGAGTTTGTAAACACTGGATTGGAGAGACTACTGAACTATAGTGGTATGGTGCAAGGAGTGGATTTTGTAACTGCATGAGTTTTATACAATCATGTATTTATATCAATATATACATGCATCGTTTATAATTTTTAAAGTTGTAAAGCAATATATATATATATATATATATATATATATTATGTGTGTATGAGTGTGTGTATATATATA
>NW_013670607.1:54336-55507 GCF_000517525.1 Limulus polyphemus | reverse complement strand
ATATATATATATATATATATATTCAATGTAAATATAAGACAGTGTCATAATAGCATAAATATACAAATAAGCATTTTTAGTATTTCTTATAGTTGTTACATTCCCTCTTCCTCCTCTTCACTGGCCATAGTAAAGCTGATCATGGTTTTGCTGCAGCTGGCCAGATTTCCTCTGAGAGTCACATTTTGCACACTGTACAAGGTCAAAACATATTAATTAAACAAAAATTGATTATATTAGTATACCTTTCCCCTCCATTTCTGATGGAGTTTGGATTGATACACGTCAACAACCCTAAACTCTGGTGGGCCGTTGCTGCTGCATACTTTATCTAAAAAAATATTTTCTAAAAATATACAGCTACAAAATTTCTGCCTCAATTTGTCTAGAATCGCCATCATATTCAACATCTCCTGCTTGCACGATTTTTCCTATTTCTTACAATCAATTTCAAGGATGGCTACTATATCTGCAGTATATATAAAATTTGCAATCATGCATTATTGGCTGTAATTTAACACTAGTCATCAGCCATCACCATGACTGCCAATCTGATGCTCGAAAGTGAGCTTCGTGCTATCTTTTAAACTACAGCTTAAAGATTTCTTTTGTTGTAGACAGCTTAGATGTTTGCATAATGTTTTAAACATTTGTGTAACATGGCCAAAATCAATTATGCAGTGGTAAAAAAACTGTGATCTTGTCTGCAGAGTCATATCTGAAAGGTTTGATGTTTGTTCTTTTGAATTTTGCACAAAGTTACATGAAAGCTATCTGTGTAGCCATTCCTAATTTAGCAGTGAAAGCAGTTAGTCATCATCAGCCAAAGCCAACTCTTGGGCTACTCTTTTACCAATGAATAGTGGGATTGACTGTTACCCAGGACCTCTGGTTAACAAAAACTAGGATAGCTTATATACTCTTGTATCGCTCAGTGGTAGAGCTCTGTCTTTAATAGTCAAAAGTTCTTTTCCTGGATTCTCTTTTCACTTAAAATTTAAAGTTAAGTATATTTATCAGCCAACTTTGCAGTTTACAAATAGTAGCGACATTTATAAACTGACAAGTCAACTCATAATCTACAAATGGTAGCGACATTTATAAACTGACAAGTCGACTCATAATTTACAAATAGTAGCGGCATTTATAAACTGACAAGTCGACTCATAAT
>NW_013670607.1:51337-53445 GCF_000517525.1 Limulus polyphemus | reverse complement strand
CATTTATAAACTGACAAGTCGACTCATAATTTACAAATAGTAGCGGCATTTATAAACTGACAAGTCGACTCATAATCTACAAATAGTAGGTACAAATGGGCAATATATTATGAACCACTACCTGGTTTAGGATAATCTCGTTCTTGAGTTTTTACAGGTTTTATGATTTATGTGAAAGACATAATTTTGCAGAGACATTTTATAATCAATGTGGAAAATCCTGCATAAACAATTTTCACATTCTGTGCATACAATTTTGTTCTAAGCTCTGTGATCTGACAAAGAGAGTTAACTTCAAATATCATCTTCTCAAATTAAAACAATTAACAAAAGTTGGTTATTTCTGTAATCTATTCTTTTACCCGATGTCCTCTCAGAGGAGAAAATTTCTGTCATTTTCAAATTCATGTAAATTAACTTGAAAAATTTTTCATGAAGGAGGAAAAGAAACTATTAAAAAATCTCGGATCGGAGGTTCGTCACAAGTCTTTTAAACTCCCAGTGAGATTCCACTGTTCACACCTACAAGAATTCCTACTAGCCACTTCCCATAAAAACCACAAGTTAATGGTTGAAATACTTCATTTAATGTAAAGAGTTAATATCTATAGAACCATGTTTAAATGTTACCTACAGCTTTTCTCTAAACTGAGGTGAATTAGTAATTTTTCAGACCATATACCAGCAAATACACTACGTCATACATAGTAATAACATTACGTTTTATCTACGTAGTCAGAATGTAACTTTACAACATATAATACTACTAAATAGCAATAATATCAGAATATTACATTGCATATGATAAGCAAAAGAGTACATCACCTAGCAGTGTAACTCATAGGCTATTACGTATATCACAAGGTTGTCATCGCCGGGAGTGGTAGTGGGGATAAGCTCCTACTATCTATAAAATGCTCCCAAAAGGCGTGCGTCTCAAATAGCCTATGACAACTAAGTCCAACTCCTGGCCTGCACGTGTGGCATCACTGTGCCCGGCAGAACTGCTTCTACTGACAGGAGAAGGGGTGAAGGCGGATATCTGGCGCCTTAAAACCAGTTTGCTTTGGGCAGATGGAGCTCGTCAGCCTGGGAGAGCAGTCCATCTAGGGGAAGGAAAACCCTGATTCTAAACCTCCGCTGCCTTGTGGGATACCCAGTTGTGGGGAAGGCTTCGGGAGTTAACCCTGAGGAAAAATCCGGAGTGGAGCCCCGTAGTCAGTCAGGCGGCGTGCGACGTCGCTTTCCGTCAACTTCAATAGCTGTGGCATGTGCAGCTACTACTTCCTGGTCCCCTGGATCTCGTTGTGGAGGGTATTGCCTGCCCAAGCATGTGAAGTCTGGTTACACTTAATTGCGCGGAAGAAATCTGTAATGGTTCAACGGGCAAATGAGCAATGACCAGCACCGCATTGTGGAGTGCGAAGAGTGCGGCGAGGCAGATAGAAAGTCGCGGTCATCCACTGCATCCTGATCTATCTCCAGTCGTCTTGACTTGTTCTTGCCACTGGATCCGGATGGGAAGGGACGAGAGAGTGAGGTCGACGACTCGTCAACTCTTCCTCACTATAATCCAAGTCCAGCGCACGTGACGACATCAACCAAAGTCCTGCGGCGATAGGCTGATGGCAGTGCAATAGGTGTGGACATCACTGGAAGCTGTAGTCAAAAGCCTGCACGTAGGCGGTCCAGGACACGGTCGTTTTTCAACTGATGAGGCAGCAGGGGAGTCCGGCAGCATCCTGGATGACTGAGCAGCTTTTTTTAGGAATGCTCTGCTCACCTCAATTGAGGAGGGGGCTAGAAAAGGTGCCCTAAACATAGCCTGTCTCAAATCCACTCTGGCTAGCAAACCGCGGCTGGCGGAGGTCCTGCATAGCGGTCGAACAAATGAAAAATCGAAATTTAAGGTACTTAAATTGGGCACCTGGAACAAAGACGAAGGTTGTACTTCAGCCCGCTCCTTGTCGATCTCTAGTTGATCCAGAATTATCCATTGACCGTGTGAACCTGGAGACGGTTGAGAGTTTTCGCTATCTTGGAAGCACGCTCTCGAAGGACGCTAACATCGGCATAGCTCTGCTTTCGGAAGACTCCGTCGCAGTGTG
>NW_013670607.1:49003-50574 GCF_000517525.1 Limulus polyphemus | reverse complement strand
CTGAGCCATCTCCGTATCCACAGATAGACCAAATGATGTCGTGGTCTTCTTCGAACTTCGAAGGACGAACAACAACGTATATCACACGTAGTATTTCTTTTTTGTGTTTAAACATTAGTTTCATATATTTAATGTCACATTCAAAAAAAATATTATAAATCGTGTAACTTGTAAGATATTATTTTTCCATTGAAAAAAAACGATTTATTTATATATTGTAATTTGGATAAGTGCAAAACTTCAGGAATGACACCTATAGCTTAGTTTGAATAAGATCTCAACTGTCCAGCATTCTTGAATCAGGAATTTTAATTCTCCAAATACTTCATCATCCAAAGATATATAATGATAAGATATGCTTCTTAACTTCCATCTAGAGTTTGTAGAAAGTTTAAAATCACTAACTAAAAAAAGTAGCATGAAAGCATTCTCGACAGAGTGTCAGATGGAATAAGCCTTTTAGTTTTATACTTTTGTAATTAGTGATGTTTATGTTGAATACTCAAAATGTTGATTTATTAGAAAGGTTTTTTTATTCTTTATTTTTTATAACTTCGGTGAAATAACAGCAAAATAGTTTAATTAATAAGTTTTATGACACTGAGTTGGAATCAAAAGCAAAATATACTTTATCGAGTATTGTTTTAGCTAAGCCTTATGTTACGTTTAAGTATTAGGCTCAATGCTTAGACTACAAATAGGCCTACAATTACTTGAATAATCTGGTTTTCACAATAAACAACATTATATACATTTCTATCAATACTAATGATATGATACTGATTTATCTTGTGATTGTTTTTTATATATTTCAGAGGTAGAATCAGTGACACAGCTTTTAGTGACACCAATGGGGGATAAGGAAGGAAGAAAAGTAGTTTCACTGACAGTAAAATACTAAAATTGACATAAATAGACATATTAATTAACAATACAAACCCTTATGTGACCAATTAAAAGAAAAATTCTCAAAGCTCTACAAAAATAAATCAGCACACATCAATGTAAAATTATTATTGCTTTACACTGATATTTTTAACGTTTCAATACTTATATTTAGTCGCCTAACATTCAGAATGCTATGCTCAATAGTTTCATATAGGCTCTCTTAAGGTAGTCAAATGCCTCGTCATCTAATTAGTGACGCGCATGAAGGATTAACGAGATTCCCACTGTCCCTATCTACTATCTAGCGAAACCACAGCCAAGGGAACGGGCTTGGAAAAATCTAGCGAAACCACAGCCAAGGGAACTGGCTTGGAAAAATCAGCTGGGAAAATTAACCCAGATCTGTTGTCAGATTTAATAAGCTCAGTTTAATTAACAAAGAACAAGACTGTTTATAAGATATCAATGACATACAAAGTTAGTTAGGTAACAAAGAACAAGACTGTTTATAATATATCAATGACATACAAAGTTAGTTAGGTAACAATGAACAAGACTGTTTATAAGATATCAATGACATACAAAGTTAGGTAACAATGAACAAGACTGTTTATAAGATATCAATGACATACAAAGTTAGTTAGGTAACAATGAACAAGACTGTTTATAAGCTATCAATGACA
>NW_013670607.1:43227-48030 GCF_000517525.1 Limulus polyphemus | reverse complement strand
GGTAACAAAGAACAAGACTGTTTATAAGACATCAATGACATACAAAGTTAGTTAGGTAACAATGAACAAGACTGTTTATAAGATATCAATGACATACAAAGTTATTTTGGTAACAATTAACAAGACTGTTTATAAGATATCAATGACATACAAAGTTAGTTAGGTAACAATGAACAAGACTATTTATAAGATATCAATGACATACAAAGTTAGTTAGGTAACAAAGAACAAGACTGTTTATAAGATATCAATGACATACAAAGTTAGGTAACAATGAACAAGACTGTTTATAAGATATCAATGACATACAAAGTTAGTTAGGTAACAAAGAACAAGACTGTTTATAAGATATCAATGACATACAAAGTTTGTATTAGGTGATGTAATTTAATACCTCATTACCACATTTATAAGTCCTGTTATTTTATTAGATATATTAATTATCTTTTGTTACAGAGGTAAAATCCTATCTTTGTTAAACTTGACAATGTTATTGTAAATTACAATATTAAACTTTTTAATGATTCAATAGAGGTGTGTAAACAAATTCACCCCAAATACCAGGTTGAGCTGCAGATGGCAAAAATTATTCAACATGCACCGAGCAAGTATAGTGGATACCTGTTCCTAGTAAATATATTGACAAATATAGTAATAAAACCACAAATTGAGAAAGAGGATCACATCACAAAAAATACTTTCATATTCTCAAGCAGTGATAATTCATGGTATATATAAAATTATACTTCTGGCATGCGTAAAACATTTAGTAAAAATTCAGTCTGTTGTTTAAAGGGAATACTAAAGAAAGCTGTGCACAAAAAACTTCAGATGTATGTTTATTTGTTCAACCCGATGTTTCAGCTTACGCCTTTTTCGAAAATCTATCAACATCACAGGTTAGAAAACAGACATTAAATGACAATAACCGAAAATAATATAACACTACAACAATATAATGATTCACAATACTTATAGTATGCTATACCATTATATTGTTGTAGTGTTATATAATTTTTGGTTGCTATCATTTAAAATCAGTTTTGTAGACTGTGACATTCATAAACCCTCAAAAAAGACATAAGCCAAAACATCAAGTACAAAATATAATAAACAATACCTTTATTAGTTTCATGTGCAGGTTCGCACTTGACACATCAACATTCAGAACTTTGTTGCCTCGTATCCTGCCATAAATATACAGTTAGTCAACACGTAGTTGCCTCTTATCCTGCTATAAATATACAGCTAGTTAAAACTTACTTGCTTCTTATCCTGCCATAAATATACAGTTAGTCAAAACTTACTTGCCTACTATCCTGCCAAAAATATACAGTTCGTCAAAACTTACTTGCCTCTTATCCTGCTATAAATATACAGTTAGTCAAAACTTACTTGCCTACTATTCTGTCATAAATATGTAGTTTGTCAACACATACTTGCCTCTTATCCTGCCATAAATATACAATTAGTCAAAACTTACTTGCTTCTTATCCTGCCATGAATATACAGCTAGTTAAAACTTACTTGCCTCTTATCCTGACATTAATATACAGTTAGTCAAACTTACTTGCCTACTATCCTGCCATAAATATGCAATTAGTCAAAACTTACTTGCTTCTTATCCTGCCATGAATATACAGCTAGTTAAAACTTACTTGCCTCTTATCCTGACATTAATATACAGTTAGTCAAACTTACTTCCCTACTATCCTGCCATAAATATACAGTTAGTCAACACGTACTTGCCTCTTATCCTGCCATAAATATACAGTTAGTTAAAACTTACTTGCCTACTATCCTGCCATAAATATAGTTAGTCAACACGTACTTGCCTCTTATCCTGCCATAAATACACAGTTAATCAAAACTTACTTGCCTGCTATCCTGCCATAAATATACAGTTAGTCAAACTTACTTACCTCTTATCCTGCCATAAATAGGTAAAACAAACTTACCTATTATCCTGCCATAAATACAATGAGTCAAATGTTACCTACTATTTTAAATTTTCTTGAACTAAATAGCAATATATATCCTTTATGTATACTCATTACTTTTAGTTTTTGTTATTGTATTTGATTCAAAAACACATACTTGTATGCCTCTAGTAGTTTTCCAAAAGGCTTAGAGAAAAAGCTCTTAAGGTGCAGACTTGCAGCTGAGAATGGAAATAAACACACAGTAAATATCATAAACAGAAATCCTTTACAAGAATTTAAAATAAAGAAAAACTAAATATCTCTCAAAACAAATACTTTCATATCTTGTCCTAAAGATTTAACTTCTTTGATACTTTCTGTACATTTTTCAAATAAAGAATTCACTTCAATTAACCACCAGTTATATCAAAAAATGAGGAAAATGAAAAATGAAAGAAAACACTAGATATTTTTCTCATTTCCTACTAATGCCAGATTATCTTTCACACAACATTTACCATAAGACACAACAAGATAGAAAAGTTAATTCAATTAATCCAAATAAATCAAGTTTGGCATCAGTATATAAATCAAGTTTGGCATCAGTATATAAATCAAGTTTGGCATCAGTACATAAATAAAGTTTGGTACTAGTAGATAAATAAAGTTTGGTACCAGTATATAAATAAAGAAAACCTTATACAAAAGTTAATTACAAATCAGTTTGTTACCAGTAGATAAATAAAGAAAACCTTATACAAAAGTTAATTACAAATCAGTTTGTTACCAGTAGATAAATAAAGAAACACATATACAAAAGTTAATTACAAATCAGTTTGTTACCAGTAGATAAATAAAGAAAACCTTATACAAAAGTTAATTACAAATCAGTTTGTTACCAGTAGATAAATAAAGAAACCTTATACAAAAGTTAATTACAAATCAGTTTGTTACCAGTAGATAAATAAAGAAACACATATACGAAACCTAATTACAAGTCAGTTTGGTACCAGTAGATAAATAAAGAAAACCTTATACAAAAGTTAATTACAATTCAGTAATTTGCAGTAAATTTAAGTGACTTTAAGAAAAAGCTTGATAAATATTTGAATGATAAAGTGTTGTGGATATCCCATCTATCAGACAAAATCCAAACATAGATGAAAAACTAGTTAGCAATTGTAGAAAATCAAATAAGGATATGGAGTTGAGTGCTTAAACCCACAACATCTCAACTCCCACTGCCTTGCCCTGTCTGCAGCCAGTTGTGGGAAAGCAATTACCCTTAAAAGTTCTTCTAAAAAAGTAACTGCTAACTAGCTTGTCATCTGAATTGGATTTTGTCTGATAGATGGAATATCCCAACATTTTTGGGTGCTATCACCACAGACAATTTCCGTTATGACTTTAAGGTTACGACTGCTAAATTGCAACATAATTTTAAAATGAAAATAATTTTAAGGCTTAATTTATATTAAATTCGTTATTTTTTTTATAGTGCTGATTTTAATCACCTACATACAAATACTGTAATTAATATACTAATAGAGTGAAGCTATTTTCTTTTCATATATATCTACACAAACACACAATATATATTTATATACTTAAAAAAAAAAATCTTTGAAGAACTTATTCCTTTAGAAATAGATAATTTACTTTGTATTTATAGTAACAATGAATTTAAGGACAGTTTTTATAATCATAAAGTAACAGGTAATTTAGAAGTAATATAGGATAATGAATTAAAATTAATTTCAAAAAATGTATGTCTCCATCCCCCAATGGATCAACACACTAACAGTCTCAACTGAGTGTCACTCCCCTCCCTGACTGTAAAGATATGCTAGATAACATTGGAAGAATAGGGGAGGTCAGATTAACCACAGAGCTGACAACAGTAATATGGGAATTCATACCCACAAACATCACATCCATTTTTTTTTTGTGTGTAAATGAAATTATAATTATACTGAAGTCCACAAGGCGATGCAAAAATCGCAATCCATAAAGGAACGAACCACAGCACTTCATCAGACAAAACCATGACCAACGCTCTGTAAAGAAAAAGTGATTACATTATATGAGTGAGGTGCTTATATACAGTATCAGGATAGAGGACTCATTGACACAGGTTGAGGAATTTGCAAATTAGATATTGCCAAAGGCATTTAAGTCGGGTGTAAAAGACTGGAGCATGTGAGACCAATACTTAGATAGGCAAAGCCAATGTTGAGGAATAGCTAAAGTGTCAGTGGAGGTAAGTATTATTGGAGATACATTTTGTCAATAGAACAGCAGCCTTTTCAAATAAAACATATACATCTAAAGCATTACTTTAAATAAAACTTCATGTCTTTTAAGGTAATTATTCTACAAATTTGTGTAATGAAATTTATATTATGTGTTTTGATTTGTTTGTTACTCCTCCACTTCATACATAATATAGGGGTTGGCTCCCTAAAAACACCAATTGTATAGTGTAGAAAGCAGTGAGTATCTACATGTTACAGTCATCTAATGTTCATCAATTATTGACTGGTAATTCCTGTTTGACCCTGTACTTAAGCTTTTTAAAGGAACACAAGATATCTGTAAAAAAGCTAATTTCAATGGGTAATGATAACATTGTTTACACTAGAATTATCATGTTTTTTAGCTTATGTAAAATACAGATAAAACAAGTTGACTTATCAATACCCCTATGACCTTCATAGCACCCTATTTAGTATTCTACAAAATGTTTGGGTGCAATATACCAAGTTGTTTTGTTTCAGGCTGGCAAGAGAATAAGAAGAACAACAAATGGGACATTTTGAGTAGATTTTCTTTTCTTTTTTAAAACCTAACATGAACACTTTTTTTTCTTTTATATATAGAC
>NW_013670607.1:36731-42287 GCF_000517525.1 Limulus polyphemus | reverse complement strand
CATCGGTCTTGTTTAACAAAATCTGCCTACAAGAAAATCTGTCACCAAAGTATACCAATATATATATAAGTGTAATGCCTTAGCATTCAATAGTAAAGGTTTTAAAGTGTTGTTTGAACTGAATCTTTACTGTTTGAGGTGCTTGTGATCCCACATCTCTATCTCCTAACTTGTATTTCTTTTGATGATTTGATTTTTTATTAATTTCTTGATGTGAAACTGGTGAATGGAGGTTAAGACTGATAGATGGTGTATCCCCACTGCAATGTGGGTCCTATCTCTGCAGTCACCTCCAAAACCCAGGGCACATTTTATATCACACATTACAGCCTGTACCTTGGGGATCCTTTTAATTTATGCAGCATCTTTAACTTAATTTGTCTTTTTTGTAGGGCTTGTTTTGTTTATTTATATATATATTTTCGTATTATTTACAAATAGATTCTTAAATTTCAGTTATTTTTCTTAAAACATAGAACAGTAAATAAAGAAATATAGAAAACAATGATTTCTACTACTTATAATAGTTAATGTTATAAAATTTGTACTCCCTTGCCATAAACTACTAAGCCTTGTTGAATTTTGTACATGGAGGATGTAAGACAAAATGTTTCTAGGTTTTACATATGCATTTTGAAATAAAAAATTATAAATTAATATATCAATACCACAGAATTCCGTTGTTTTTATCAGGCTTTGTAACTAAGCCGTAGTCTGAAAGAATATCATATCTGATTTGCCCCTAAAGAAGAAAGGTCCACCTTTCAAAAATGCTCAGGTTATAGAGTTTTTATCATTTTGTATCAAGACTTCTTGAACCTGCTTGTTTTTCTGACATAATGAATATCTGATCACCATTTCTTCTTACCTCTACTCTTCGAGCTTCCAACTAAAAACATGTGTTTCTGGTGCTAGACACTTTAGAAAGACTGAGAAAACCATGTGGAGAAAAACCTGAGTTTTCGATTGATTATAAATTCATAACAAAGAGTAAGCATATGTAAAGAAGCATTTCCAAAATTGGAAGAGGGAGACAGAGCCACTGTAATAGATGTAATAATATCTCAACCAATAGAAAAGGTACGGGTTCTTACTTTATATTCTAGCTTGTCAATATCAGTAATTTGAGTTTCTAATTTATAAGAAACTACAGACATTGTATTATGAGTGTCATAAAATGTAATCTGACCAAATATATCACATGACACCCAAAAATTTATATTTAGGATTTCTTTTTTATATTTACTTTGAGATTAAGAAATTAACTAATGTATAATGTACTAAAATTTGAATTATAATCTACAGTGTGATACCAAACTTATTGACATACATTAACAAAATAGTAGTTCAATAAAATTTTGAATGCAAGTCAACAAACTTGATGACATGCCCTCTGACTCCTAACCATAGAAAGACCCATAGCGTGAGGGTTAGTAATCAGACTTTCACTAGATAAGCATTCTATGTTATACACAATTACCTATAATAATGCATTGTTTTAAGCAGCCAAAAACATGACCCAACAAGATCAACCTGCTCAGTCTCACATCCAATGGTAACAAAGCCATTACTGAACCAATAAATGTCAAGTCTCCATCATACGGAGTCACATGTCCCTCAGAAACAGTGGAAAGGGCATTTACCTACAAGAAAAATTTTAAGTAAAGATTAATGACAGCCAATGTTGTTTTTATAAAAAAAAAGATAGTGGAAATGCACTTAAGGAAGTTCTTTAGCAATTGAAAAGCTTTTGCTCTTATATATTTAAGGTTAAAGAACAGCACAAGTCATTAAAACACAGACTTCTGAAAACTAGAAAACTCAAGCTATGACATTTAAAAACAAGATAAAACATCACAGCACAAGTCATTAAAACACAGACTTCTGAAAACTATGAAACTCAAGCTATGACATTTACAACCTCGATAAAATATCACAGCACAAGTCTTATTAAAACATAGACTTCTAAAGACTAAGAAAACCAAGCTATGACATATAAAAAACAACAAGAAACTTACAAAATATAGGAAACTAACTATAATAAATTGAGCAACAACCAAGAAAAATCTAACTCAGTAAATTATACTCTGTAAAGCCAATGGGAATAGCAAATCAATAATATAATGTTTTGAGCAACTAACCGATTGAATAATACTTTGAGAGTATCACTAGGGAACCAACAGGAATATCTAATCTATGGTGAAAGATACTAGTGAATCAACAGGAATATCTAATCTATGGTGAAAGATACTAGTGAATCAACAGGAATATCTAATCTATGGTGAAAGATACTAGTGAATCAACAGGAATATCTAATCCATGGTGAAAAATACTAAGGAAGCAACAGGAATATCTAATCCATTATTAAATATACTAGGGAAGCAACAGGAATATCTAATCCATTATTAAATATACTAGGGAAGCAACAGGAATATCTAATCCATTATGAAAGATACTAGGGAAGCAACAGGAATATCTAATCCATTATTAAATATACTAGGGAAGCAACAGGAATATCTAATCCATTATTAAATATACTAGGGAAGCCAACAGGAATATCTAATCCATTATTAAATATACTAGGGAAGTAACAGGAATATCTAATCCATGGTGAAAGATACTAGGGAAGCAACAGGAATATCTAATCCATGATGAAAGACAGTCGGGGACCAATTTTTAATATCTAATCCATGATGAAAGACAGTCGGGGACCAATTTTTAATATCTAATCCATGATGAACAAGACTAGGAAACCAACAGAAGTATTTAGTACCCAACTTAAAATCCTTGAAAAGCAGCTACCTGTACAATTTCTTGCGTGGTTTAGACATACGTCTTTAAAGAATTAAGATGATAGTTTTCTATCAAAAGAGTGAGAAATGGTGTTTACTAAAACTGACAGTAAAACTATGAGAAAGACTTTCCTATTATGTAAGATCAAGGTTATAATATTACATTTCCAAGAGAGTTAAATACCTCTTTTAAAACTAAAATTGCTCTCTCTATGTCTTCCAGGTTGGGTGGCTCCAAGGCAAGAGCCAGGACAGCTTTTGGCTCTTCCATGCCCAGTTTCTTGGCCATCAGAACTACTTGTTCCAAGGGGCAACGCTGTAATGTACAATTTTTCTTAACTAACAACTACTATTTTAGCTAACAGTAATTTATTCATATATTACAAAGCTGATTATAAACACAACTACATAAATTAAAAGTTAAAATAAATCTTCATCAACAAGTTTTTTTAACAGTGGCAACAAACATACAGATTTCATAACGTTACTGTTTTTATCCTTTCACTTCCTCATGTAAAATCTCATACATTAAAGAGGTTTTCAAGGTATTGACTAAATAGAGAGGTTTATTACTTTATTGTTTATTGAATTGGCTTTAATTGACTAAGTTAGCTCCCATAGCTTCAGTCATTCTTTGTTTCTATTTTCAAAGTAAATTTGAACAAAACAAAAACTGAAGTCAAAGGACTACTTTATGATCAACTTTAAAGTCAGCAGTTAGCTACTCACCAGCAGTGTATTAAGGTATGACCACTTACAACTAAGTCAAACTTAGGTTTATACTAACAGTTTGAAGTATTAAGGTATGATCGCTTACAATTAAGTCAAACTTAGGTTCATACTAACAGTTTGAAGTATTAAAACATGACCACTTTCAAAACCAAGTCAAACTTAGGTTCATACTAACAGTTTGAAGTATTAAGGCATGACCACTTACAACTAAGTCAAACTTAGGTTCATACTAACAGTTTGAAGCTTGAGCAATAATGCCCAAACACTTCAGATACTACCATCAGATGGCATTAGGTTATTAACAATATTTCTGTAAGTAATCACTACTTCAAACACTGATACTTCCAGCTGATATTAATTTTTCATGATGATTATATGTAATTACCATCTTCTACAATCATAAATACTTATTTTTAATGTTTTCATATGATTTTATCAAATTAACAAAATTATAAGAAATCAATATTACTTCAAACTGTCAGTATTTCTAGATTATTCTTAAGAATTATGAATACTATTTTTACAAATTCCATCACTTTTAAAAGATTTTAAGTCTTTCTGTCATTGATATCCTCAGATTTATTTTTACCCTTCTCTCAGTGCAAATATTTAACCAAACAGTAAATAAATTAGGACAAACTTACTAAATGATACCTAGTTTCTGTTTTAAAGAATTTATATGATTTAATATTTTTATTATTTTTCAAGTTGTGAAATCTTCAAAATTTTGTCATGGGACCTGTTGTGAAAAACATTAAAACTATATATGATTTTAGAATTTATTTTTTTTTCCATTGTTGATGAGAAAGTTCAATTTTATAAATCTAATCAGTTGCAACTCTATTGATGTTCCTTAACATATTTGTTTTAATACGTTATTTTGCCCAATTACAGTAGTCACCATTTCCATCTGTAAATCATAAAAACACAGCAATAAATGACAGAGTTTCATTGGTGAATTCACATTTCAAAATGGCACCACCATTACCTTTGTCTGGCTAAATACCATGTGGGTGTTTTTCTTATAGTAAAGCCACATTGGGCTATTTCTTGTGTCCACTGAGGGGAATCGAACCCCTGATTTTAGTGTTGTAAGTCTGAAGACTTACCACTGTCCCACAGGGGGACCTAAATACTATGATTCTATCTCACAATATTTTTGGTCAAGATCAATTTATATCTAATAAATATAGTTTATTTTCAATAAATAAAATGTCCTTTTACTAGTGTGCATAGTTTGAATCTAATAAAATTAACAATAAATGAGGATTTTGCTAATGTCCACTGTATTTGCTGAACTTGACTACACTTACCTGATGCCTTTTCATAGTAAAACTGTACACCTGATGCCTTTTCATAGTAAAACTGTACACCTGATGCCTTGTCATAGTAAAACCGCTTACCTGATGCCTTTTCATAGTAAAACTGTACACCTGATGCCTTGCCATAGTAAAACCGCTTACCTGATGCCTTGTCGTAGTAAAACCGCTTACCTGATGCCTTGTCGTAGTAAAATTGCTTACCTGATCCCTTGTCGTAGTAAAACCGCTTACCTGATCCCTTGTCGTAGTAAAACCGCTTACCTGATCCCTTGTCGTAGTAAAACCGCTTACCTGATCCCTTGTCGTAGTAAAACCGCTTACCTGATCCTTGTCATAGTAAAACCGCTTACCTGATGTCTTGTCCTAGTAAAACCGCTTACCTGATGTCTTGTCCTTGTAAAACCGCTTACCTGATGCCTTGTCGTAGTAAAACTGCTTACCTGATGCCTTGTCGTAGTAAAACCGCTTACCTGATGCCTTGTCGTAGTAAAACCGCTTACCTGATGCCTTGTTGTAGTAAAACCTCTTACCTGATGCCTTGTCATAGTAAAACCGCTTACCTGATGCCTTGTCATAGTAAAACCGCTTACCTGATGCCTTGTTGTAGTAAAACCTCTTACCTGATGCCTTGTCATAGTAAAACCACTTACCTGATGCCTTGTCATAGTAAAACCGCTTACCTGATGCCTTGTACATAGTAAACCATAGCT
>NW_013670607.1:25236-35731 GCF_000517525.1 Limulus polyphemus | reverse complement strand
ACTAGCCTTGTCTATACGTAAACCGTCTTACCTGATGCCTTGTTGTAGTAAAACCTCTTACCTGATGCCTTGTCATAGTAAAACCACTTACCTGATGCCTTGTCATAGTAAAACCGCTTACCTGATGCCTTGTCATAGTAAAACCATAGCTTTCAAACAGATATAATTTAGCATAACCAACATTTTTTGGAATGAAAAATACTTCTAAAAAACTATAAACAAAGTTACTTATTCCTTAGTCTTCTACACTTCAAATTATATTTCTTATTCATCCATACAGAAGCTGCCAAACAAACTGAATATTACTGCTCAAATCACTTTAGTTAATCTACATTATAAAGACATTAAGAACAACAATACCTGATTATTATAGTGCCTAGGTTAATAAACCTATAATTTGGGATGTTTGTTTTGTGCTTAAGCACAAAGCTACACAATGGGCTATCTGTAATGTGCCCACCATAGGTATCAAAATCAAATTTTTAGCATGACAAGCCCTCATACTTATTAATGAACCTTTAATGAAAAAATTATAAAAGAAATCAATAAATGCAAAAATCCTTAGATGTTGGAACATTTTGTCATTTTAATTAAAAAATATAGCAACTTTTACAATAGCAAAGTTATAAATTTAATAATTACAGCACATCCTATAGAGTCATCATCAGATAAGATACATTCAAAAAGGCAGACGAATTTATGAAAGAACATTATATCGGTTCATGATGTCAAGGACAAGGTTTGTAGGTGACATTTTCATGGAATTTCAATATCTTTGACAATATCAATCTTATAATTTTCAGCTAAATATTAAAGCTTTGCAAATCAATTAATTATCAGACCTATTAATCACTTACATTCAACTAATTGATTATTCTCATGAGACTTGAAAAGTAATATTCAGGAACACCAACTTAAATTATTTCTATGACATTAACCAATTTAACCTTCATTTCAATTATATCCATTGATGCTCTGAATACTTATCAATGTAATTCATGTAATAAATTATATCCATTAATGCTCTGAACACTTATCAACGTAATTCATGTAATCAATTATATCCATTAATCTACCTAACACTTATCAACGTAATTCATGTAATCAATTATATCCATTAATCTACCTAACACTTATCAATGTAATTCATGTAATCAATTATATCCATTAATTTATGTAACACTTATCAATTTAATTCCTGTAATCAATTAATGCTCTGAACACTTATCAATGTAATTCATGTAATCAATTATATCCATTAATTTATGTAACACTTATCAATTTAATTCATGTAATCAATTATATCCATTAATCTATGTAACACTTATCAATTTAATTCATGTAATCAATTATATCAATTAATGCTCTGAACACTTATCAATGTAATTCATGTAATCAATTATATCCATTAATCTATGTAACACTTATCAATTTAATTCATGTAATCAATTATATCAATTAATCTATGTAACACTTATCAATTTAATTCATGTAATCAATTATATCAATTAATGCTCTGAACACTTATCAATGTAATTCATGTAATCAATTATATCCATTAATTAAGCTAATTGCCCAGTTCAACAAAATATCAATACTTCCAAAACACTAAAAAATTTTCATGTTTTCCAAATTTTAAAGATTGTCAATATATTAACATTATTTTAATCCTAGTGTTATTACTTCCACATTATGCTAACATATTAAACCTTCATGTTCACTGATAGAGCATATTCCATGTGTACAAAGATTCAATTTTTTGTTGCTTACTTTCATCTCTGGCTGTCCATAATCATTCAAAACCTTTTCATAAAAAGAATATGGAACCATTTTGTACACTCGACCTTCAGACACTCGTCCAGCTCGACCTACAAACAAAACAGTTATCATAAAAGTTTTAAATTATACATTATTTGATATCACAGGACTTCTAACTTAATACAAGTTAATATGTAATTAAGGTACAGGATTTATCTTGCTAGCGATTTCTTCAAGTTGGTGATTAACATCTTTAGAATGCTGGAAGAATGAAAGCATTAGACAGAAAATACTTTGATAAAGTATTCAATTCTTTATTTTAAATTTAATCATTTTTATTTTCTAGTTTCCAAAGCTTTAATGTTGTTGTTGCTATTCTAATTAATTACTGAATTACTGACCTGATCGTTGTTGGCAGTTGGCTTTGGATGCCCAATCTAACATAAGACATGAATAGTTGGTATCTCTATCACAATATAACGTCTTTGTGAGGCAGAAATCTATCACTATGAGTAAATAAACAATACAAAAAGTATATCAGTATCTTATTCAAGGAACAGCTAAAAAATACAGTTTTATCTACACAGAAATTAGTACCAAGTGTAATGTATCCAGCATTTCTCAACCTCGTGTATGAACCGGTGCTGGCCCATCACAACCACCTTCCCGGTATATGGGACTTCACTAAAACTGTCAGAATATTCATATATAAATTATAAAGGTTTGTGTTTTATCCCAACGCTTTAACATGAGTCAATAAAACCTATCTCACTCAAATAAAAGTTTCAAGTATTCAACATAACACATGTAACATATAAAGAAGAATTTGAATACATTCTTCTTACAGGAAACCTATATGAAGCAAGTTGCTAAATTAGATATCATTAAATTTGCTCCTCTAACAAAACAGAACATAACACTACAGGTGCAACTAATTACTTATCTATCATTTCATAGGACACCAAATGTACACTTAAACTGCAACAAATTTTAAAATCAATCGTAAAAAGGTTTCTAAACATTTACAGAATAAACAAAGTATAATATTATAAAATATAAAGATACAGTATGATATACACTATAATACCACTAAAATATTATACAATATACTATGATATACACAATAATACTGCTAAAATATTATACAATATAGTATGATATACACTATAATACCGCTAAAATATTATACAATATAGTATGATATACACTATAATACTGCTACTAAAATATTATACAATATAGTATGATGTACACTATAATACTGCTACTAAAATATTATACAATATAGTATGATATACACTATAATACCTCTAAAATATTATACAATATAGTATGATATACACTATAATACCTCTAAAACATTATACAATATAGTGTGATATACACTATAATGCTGCTAAAATATTATACAATATAGTATGATATACACTATAATACCACTAAAATATTATACAATATAGTATGATATACACTATAATACCACTAAAATATTATACAATATAGTATAACATTATAAAACAAACACATTCTAACTTTTGGTTTGTCAGGAAGAAATTAAAAACTTCTTTGTACTTCTATATAATGTTAAATGACATTCAAAACAATGAAATAGGGCTATACAGTTTCTACTACATGACATTCAAAACAAACAAATAGGGCTATTCATAGTTTCTACTACATGACTTTCAAAACAAACAAATAGGGCTATACATACAGTTTCTACTACATGACATTTAAAACAAACAAATAAGAATATACATAGTTTCTACTAAATGACATTCAAAACAAAAAAATAAGGCTATACATACAGTTTCTACTACATGACATTCAAAACAAACAAATAAGGATATACATAGTTTCTACTACATGACGTTCAAAACAAAAAATAAGGCTATACATCCAATTTCTACTACATGACATTGAAAATGGCCAAATGGGACTATACATACAGTTTCCACTACACAACATTCAAAACAACTATAGGGGATGAATTTTAGTTGAATGGATGGGAACTGGTTGTTGTAGAAACACAAGTATAGAGGACGATGTTTTGAAAGTTTTCTAGCTTTAGGTCAGTGTGTGTATGATGTTTTTGGTATGGTGGATTGTGAACAGTGTGTTATGATTGTTTGGTTTATCCCTGTTTCTGATTGGAGGAGAGACTTCCTGTAGATTTAATCAATGGTAGCCACATCTGGAATCTCTGTTTAGTGAAGGTTTTATTGAACTACCATAATGTAAAAAGCTTCTTTAATTTTTCTTATCTTCTTGAATTGTATTTTTACAACATGTGGTTACCATCCATTGAACTAAATTTCATTATGAATATACTGCCTAAACAATCTATAATACCACTAAAATATCATAATAGTATAACATTATAAAACAAACACATTCTAACTTTTAGGAGCTATATAAAGTGATAGGTTATAGTAACAAAAATCAGCAGTTAATATACAAGCAGAACAACATACCATATTTTATGTCTGGAACTGTGATTGAGCTCTCAGCAATATTGGTTGACAAAATTATCTACAAGAGAAGATAAGTTAGTATAACTTTGAAAACAGGTGGAAATAAACAGTAAACAGAAAGTATTAAAAAGAATAAAAATGTTAACACATTGAACAACATAGTTTGTTAACCTTGTATCTCCGTGCTATCTAATTTAGCTTACAACACAGTAAAACACACACACAGTATTAACATATTGAACAACAAAGTTTATTTATTCTTTCTATATGAGGTTAGGTGATGTGACCAACCTTTTAATCAAATATGGTATGTGTTCTTTTGTAAAACTTGGCAAGCTTTCAATAAACATTACAGGTATTTTGTACATAAAAAATCAGATTTTTTAACTACATATTTTTACTGACGATTTGCTTGTGAACATAGTCACAGTATTGTTGGCTCTCAGTACAAAGTGATTTAAAATTTGCTTGTGAACATAGAGTCACAGTATTGTTGGCTCTCAGTACAAAGTGATTTAAGATTTGCTTGTGAACATAGTCACAGTATTGTCGGCTCTCAGTACAAAGTGATTTAAGATTTGCTTGTGAACATAGTGTCACAGTATTGTCAGCTCTCAGTACAAAATGATTTTCATGTTAAGAGTAAAAATACTTTTCTTCATTTGACCGACCTCATAATAAAATACAAAATAAATCTAAACTAGCTTTTATTCCTAGAAGAACTGCAAATTGTAACAGGAAACAGGATTTGTTTATCCTAAATAGCACATTTGTTTATAGTTAATTTTATTGTTTTACTGCCACATTAGTTGTAAATACCTTAGCAAGCATGTAGCTCACATTACCATATTAAATGACGTACTCATGAGCATAACCTGTGAACAATTTTTATCATTATTTTTCCCCCATTATCTCACTTCACTATCTAACCTAACAAATTTATAATTTTTACATTTTAGTAACTTTTATGAAAATAAGTAAAACATCTACATGAAAAACAAGATATATAGTATCTTTGACCTCCTGTTTTTTGTTATTGATTGCCAATGAAATTTAAGCCTAATTTTTTTATATTGATTGTACTAGTACACTATAAAATATTTTTACATAAATAATGCACCTACAAACACAGAATAATAACATGCACACAACAATATCCTGTAACTATCATAATTTATCTGTAAGATTCTTAAAATAATAACATGAGCAAAACAATGTCCTGTAACTATCATAATTTATCTGTGACATAAGATTCTGAAAATAATAACATGAACAAAACAATGTCCTATAACTATCATAATTTATCTATAAGATCTTTGAAATAATAACATGCATAAAACAATGTCCTATAACTATCATAATTTATCTGTGATATAAGATTCTTAAAATAATAACATGAAGAAAACAATATCCTGTAACTATCATAATTTATCTGTGACATAAGATTCTGAAAATAATAACATGAACAAAACAATGTTCTATAACTATCATAATTTATCTATAAGATCTTTAAATTAATAACATGAACAAAACAATGTCCTATAACTATCATAATTTATCTATAAGATCCTTATATTTAATAACATGGACAAAACAATGTCCTGTAACTATCATAATTTATCTACAAGATTATTAATATAATAACATGCCCAAAACAATGTCCTATAACTATCATAATTTATCTATAACATTCTTAATATAATAACATGCCCAAAACAATGTCCTATAACTATCATAATTTATCTATAACATTCTTAATATAATAACATAAGCAAAACAATGTCCTATAACTATCATAATTTATCTATAAGATCCTTAAAATAATAACATGAACAAAACAATGTCCTATAACTATCATAATTTATCTATAATATTCTTAAAATAGTAACATAAGCAAAACAATGTCATAAAACTATCATAATTTATCTGTAAGAGCCTTAAAATAATAACATGAAAAAACAATGTCCTGTCATTATCATAATTTATCTGTAAGATTCTTAAATTAATAACATGAACAAAACAATGTCCTATAACTATCATGACTTATCTATAAGATCCTTAAAATAATAACATGAGCAAAACAATGTTCTGTAACTATCATAATTTATCTATAAGATTCTTAATATAATAACATGCACAAAACAATGTCTTATAACTATCATAATTTATCTATAAGATCCTTAAAATAATAACTTGAACAAAACAATGTCATATAACTATCATAATTTATCTGTAAGATCCTTAAAATAGTAACATGAAAAAACAATGTCCTGTAACTACCATAATTTATCTATAAGATCCTTAAAATAATAACATGAGGAAAACAATGTCTTGTAACTATCATAATTTATCTATAAGATCCTTAAAATAATAACACAGACAAAACAATGTCCTGTAACTATCATAATTTATCTATAACATCCTTAAAATAATAACATGAACAAAACAATATCCTATAACTATCTTTAATTGATCTGTAAGATCTTTAAACTAATAACATGCACACAACAATGTCCTGTAATTATCATACTTTATCTATGACATAAGATCCTTAAAATTCATTAAACTTCTTGAACTGAGCACCATGAGAGAAACTGAAGAAAACACAAACAACATTCTGTACTGAAAACACATCATTTAACAGATTATAACTGTCTTTCTATTAGTTATAAATGACTTAGCAGAAAAAGACAAAAATGAATTCCTGACAACTTGTGTGAGAGATAATTTGACAAGTGGGTCTGATTTTCTAGTAAACAAAGAAGACTGAAAATTATAAAAATTAGACTTTGCTTTAGTAATATTTATACTATAATGAGCAATTTACATTAAACTCCATGCTTCATATCGGTAGTAAATAAATTAGAGAATGGATAATATCTAGAGAACAAAGTTACGATTCTCAAACAAAGAAAGACTGAAGATTTATTTAAATATTTCCTTTTAAGCAATTAAAATTCATATAATATTAAGATTTGATTTATTAGCTACATTTTGATGCCAACTTTATAGATAAGCATTGACAATAAAGTAGTTTGATTAAATTTTGAATATAAATCTGTAAAATATCATGTCATGCACACTCTGACTTATCTGTAGCAAGAGGAATAATATTTTATCAGTGCACAAGCACCATCTAAGTTAGTTAACAAACTATTCATTTTATTTAAAGTTCTTGATCAGTCACATCATCAAGCTTTTCTTAGTTTGAAAATGATGCATTAAATAACTTTAGAAATAACTCTAGAACAACAGATTTGTGAAAATAAAACATAACTGAAAGTTACAGAAAAAGTTTGTGAAATATTTATAAGTTTCACACAGATATTCTAATGATTTATAGATTTAATAAAATAATAATTATAAAATAAAATCACATAATTGCACCCCTTTATTACAAACCAATATTATATAAATAATACATTGATGAGATGGAAAAAAACAATGGACATTCAAGTAAAGAAAATAAACAATTTCTTTACCACATCTGTTTACAGTAAGAAAACATTTAATAACTTATACGCTCATTTCAACAGTTTCATACCTGACTCCTTCAAATATAACCTTGTTCTAAATCTTGTAAACAGAGCATATAATAACTGTTCTGACTACTTCTGTCTTTACTCAGAAATTTATAACATATTACAAAGTAATGGTTATCCCCTTAATTCCTTACACTCTATCACACAAACATTTTTAACAAATAAAATAGAACCTACCAAAAAGTCACACTCTGTCTCAAAATATCAAACTAGAGTTTTAAACTCAAACATCAAATTAAAAAAAATAGTCAAACATATTACCCAAAAATTAAGCTACATTAGTATTTATGTATAAAATCAAAGTCATTCTACCCATTCCTAAGCACTCATGGGTCGTATATAAATACATTTATTGTAGGTGTAAAACTATAAGTCACCTACAAATACATACACACTGAGACATGGGAATTTCAGCTGAAGCAGATACAAGCTAACTAATCCACCCGTGTCTGGTATCCAATTGCACAGTGTGAATAACAACCATCTCATACTTCTAGAAAACTTTCAACTTCTTGACTCCAAAACCACAGCTTACAAACTCTTTATTAAAGTAAGCCTCTCCATTTTCATGATCACCCAACACTAAATAATAACATCAACTCTTCCCTGATATCATTAATGTAATCAGTTCCAGATTCTTAGTGTTTATATTTAAAGCCTTTCTTTGTAATGTTTTCTCTTAAGGATGTTATTTATTAAAAATGTATGCCACACGTTTTATTATATATTCCATTATACTGTTATCTTGTAAATCTGAATTGAATATGAATAGTTTCTATGATAATTTCTACTTTAAACATATTTAAGAGCACACACCTTTCGGTAGCCTTTCAGGGGATGTCGAAATACTTGTGTTTGTTCGTCCACAGTTATTGAGGAATGCAGAGGAAGAATCCACCACCTAGTTAAAATGTTGATAAAAATTATGTTGTAAAATAGAAAGTTTGAAAATATGAACTTTGGGGGAGATTTAAGGTATTATTCTAGTTATAAGAACACCACTCTTTCAATATATAATGAGGAAACATTAAAAATTTCAAAAATGGTTAAAAATCTACTCCACTTTATTAAACCACAATTCACAAGCAAAGATTCCAATGTAAGAAACAATGACAGTTTATATTTGGCATGTTTCTAAAACTATGGTCTTTATATACACAAGAAATAATCTAAAAATATTCCTGCAGAAAGAACAGCTAAACTTTTGGATCAGTTTTTCAACATAGTAAAAATTAAAAATATAATCGTTTTGAATTCAAAAATTAGTTCTTACATGATGAATAGATACTTCTGTTACTAGATTTGTTATCATAATAAATATAAGCTCTTACTTTCTAGCATGCATTTCTTCCTTCAGTTTTTCTTCCATCTCACTGATTTCAAAGTAGCCTTAATAAAGAGATGATTAATTTGAAATATACATAACAGGAAATTTTAACTTCAAATCGTGTTTTGTAAGCTTTTATTTCATCACCATAAAACTTGATTAAAACTCCATGTATCTAATTTCACTCACTATAAAGCTTGGTTTTCAATCAAAATCTGTCTTTCACTGAGAAAAGAAGGTTAATAGTACACTTAAAGAACAAGCTGCATCATATCTAGTTCATGAAGAATTTATATCATTTAATATTGCAAACTTACAGATTGAGGGAAGTATAACAACACTTCCAAGGAACAGTGCTCGTATAGCAAAACTTTTAAAGAACTGCAAAAGGACAAAACATTATCAAGGAGGAAAACTTCTATATTCTCTACAGAAGCAAAAAAAAAGAAAAAAAAGTAGAGCTTTTGGCACAGCAGCAAAATTTCACCACTATCTGACAGGAATCAACCACTCTTGGTAGGGATGTCTAATTCACACCGGTACCCGGTAAGAATGTCTAGCCCACACTGGTACACAGTATGAATGTCTAGCCCACACCGGTACCCGGTAAGAATGTCTAGCCCACACTGGTACACAGTATGAATGTCTAGCCCACACCGGTACACAGTAAGAATGTCTAATTCACACCACTACCCAGTAAGAATGTCTAATTCACACCATTACCCTGTAAGAATGTCTAATTCACACCACTACCCAGTAAGAATGTCTAATTCACACCATTACTCTGTAAGAATGTCTAATTCACACCATTACCCGGTAAGAATATCTAGCTCACATCAGTACCCAGTAAGAATGTCTAATCCCCACCCTTACCCGGAAAGAATGTCTAATTCATACCTAACCCAGAAAGAATGTCTAACCCCAACCCTTACCCAGTGAGAATGTCTAATCCACTCTGTTACTCAATAAGAATGTCTAACACACATTGTCACCTGGTAACAGTGTCTAATCCACACAATACCTGGTAAGAATGTCCAATCCACACTGCTACCCAGTATGAATGTCCAATCCATACTGCTACCCAGTATGAATGTCTACACCAGACCATTACTTGATTACCTGACACAATTAACTGAAAGAAAACTGTGTCTACTCCTGATAGGAATATTTAACAAACTCAGCAGCCTAATAGGAATATTTAACAAACTCAGTAATATGACAGAAATATTTAGCCAACACAGTAGCATGATAAGAATATTTAGCCAACACAGTAGCATGATAAGAATATTTAGCCAACACAGTAGCCTGATAAGAATATTTAGCCAACACAGTAGCCTGATAAGAATATTTAGCCAACACAGTAGCCTGATAAGAATATTTAAACAACACAGTAG
>NW_013670607.1:19884-24388 GCF_000517525.1 Limulus polyphemus | reverse complement strand
ATGATGAGAATGGTAGGACTAGGGAATATAAATCTAATCAAAAATACCTTAGGTGTGAAAAAAGGTGTAGCCAAAAAAAGAATCCAGCATGCGACTTAAAGGAATTAAATCAAAATTGGTGGCCAAACTGGTAGCTACACTTATAGCATTGATAATAATTTTACAGCAAATATTCATTCATTAGTCAGCCAGGCCATGTTTTTGTTCAACTTGGGGCATGATGGTGGGTAAATAAAATACACAGCCTGGCTAGCTAATGAATGAATATTTGCTGTAAAATTCTTATCAATGCTATAAGTGTAGCTACCAGTTTGGCCACCAATTTTGATTTAATTCCTTCAAGTCACATGATCAATCCTTTTATGGCCACATCTTTTTTCACACCCAAAGTGTTTTTGATTAGTTATCATGACTTTTTGTCAATATACACCAACAAACCATAGCAAATAAAGTAACACTCGATAGCAACCAACATTAGCTTTAGGATCACAACCCTATTCTTCGGAACATACCTTTACTTTACAGAACCAAGCAGATTTTAAAAAATATATGGTGTTAATTTTCCTCTCTAAAACAGTGCTAACAGGTTCCTTTATTATAATGCCATGGAATTTTGATTAACAGTTTCTTTTCATCACCCCCATGTAATTGGTACAGCCATATCAAGCATCATTATTTATGCTAATATAATGTGATGCTAAATGCTCTTTAATTAGGATAATTTAATAAAACTTAGTAAATTTGTGCTTAAAAGTTGGCAATGAATAATGAATCCTAACCATTCACCCGTATGATTGTTTCGAAAACTTGAGCTAGAAATTGCTAATCTGATTTGCATGGCCTAACCAATACTTACGTATTTGCATGCCCTTTCACCTTATAGTCTTGCTACTTAAATCAGCCATCTTTAATCTGAACAACATAAAACTAAAAATGGTTCACTTTTACTCTTATGTGAAGCTGTAGTAAAAATGTTAGACCGATAGCTCATGTGACTTTTTGCATAGGCGTGTGCAAATATTTTTGTCAAATTTCAGCGGTTTTTCTTGAATAACTTTACACATGTGGGTTATATTTATACCAAATGAGAATATTACTTGTAGGTTGTAAGGATCTATCAGTGTACGAAACTTGAAAAAAAAATCCATAAAAGTATGATTTTCTATCAAATAAAGTTTGGTGTGGAAAAAAAAAAAAAGGACGAAACTCATTCAAAATTGTAGATGTTATATCTCAGGTATTTCTTAATGAATTGCCTTGAAATTTGATATGCGAAGTAAGATCCAGTATAGCACATCCACTGAAAATATGTGATAGTTTGGATTACCACAGTCTGAGCTAAGGAAGGTGGCAAATCGCTAAGCTTTCACTCCTGTTAATAAGATACAGTGTGCCCTACAGTTTTTTTTTTGCCACAAGACACGCTACTGCTTGTTTCGATGATTGAAATTATGATAACCCACATTTATTATCTTGCATTTATTATAATTAAAACCCATTTGCCATTTATTCACCATTTCTTAAAGGAAATCATTGGATACAGACACACCTTGAACATGACCCACTAAATATGTTATATAAAGGAAATCACTGGATACAGACACACCTTGAACATGACCCACTAAACATGTTATATAAAGGAAATCACTGGATACAGACACACCTTGAACATGACCCACTCACCATGTTATATAAAGGAAATCACTGGATACAGACACACCTTGAACATGACCCACTCACCATGTTATATAAAGGAAATCATTGGATACAGACACACCTTGAACATGACCCACTCACCATGTTATATAAAGGAAATCAGTGGATACAGACACACCTTGAACCCTCAAAAGGGCATCTGAATCATCATTGTAAGTCTAAGAAGAATTCAAATACCTAATTTACATATAGCCAAAATAGTTTTATTTGTTGGTTGAAATGTAATATAGTAGATGGATGCTTTCTGCCCAAAAGGAAAACTGTTCTATTCAATTAGAAAAATTATATAACTTCTTTTTGTGCTTTTTCTATACATTTATAAACAACTTAAAGATTTAAATATATTCAATAAAAATATTCCATTATTTATCTGCTATAAAATCCCATCAAAAACGATGGGAAGCCACTGTTGTATGATTAATGAAAATTATAGAATTTAACTAAAAGGAATTTGTCTCCAAAATACACCTACTCTTCACTTATTTCATCAGTCTCGAAGTAATTCTCTATTCACCACATTATTAGTAAAATCTATGCAGAAAAATTAAATGTTATCGTGAACAAAAGTACGTGTGCACTCTGAAATAGCACTCTTGAGCCTTTTCACTGTATTCTACATCAGGGGGTAGAAAACATAGTGCAGAAATTCAAACAAAAATTTTCAACTCTTTCAACCAAAGGATATTTGGTAGTAATAAACGTTTATTTTTCTTTATGTTTTAATACAAAGTAGGTAATATATGTGTTAAAATATCAAATGAATATTTATCTATTACATTTCTTCACCACTTAAAACTTTATAAAAACTGACTCTATAACGTTAGTAATTGTAGGCCTATTTGTAGTCTAATTTAAGCACTAGGCCTAATGCATAAACGTACAGTAAGGCTTAGCTGAAACACTACTTGGTAAATTCTGTTTTGCTTTTGGCTATGACTCAATGTAATAAAACTTCTGAATTAAACTATTTTGCTGTTATATCACCAAAGTTATAGAAAAATTAAGAATAAAAAACAAAACTTTCTAACAAATCAACATAAACAGCATAGTTGGTTTAAGAACAATGAAGTAATAGTTTCGTTGCTAAGCAACAATGTATATTGTTGAGCATTACCAAAAAAAAGGAGTGTTCTTGACAAAGTGACAAGAGGAATAAGCCTTTTAAAGTTAGTGATTTTTACAAGAAAACATAAAAATTCACAAATTTTGATTTTAAGTTGATTTCAGTGTGCTTGAAATGAAATCATTACTGGATGTGTGAATTACTTTTATTATTTCTGAGTATAATATGACACTCGAAGGAAGAAAGTCCAAATAGTTTTGAGTAAAATAACTCTTTATTTCCCTTCTAACTTTAAGTGTACTGTTGCGTCTCTGTATGTTTGTTTGTTGATGTTTCTGCGATACAAGTCCTTTCTTAAATAAAACTAGTTTACTCTTCCTCAATACAACTTTGTGATATACTTATATACTAATATACTAAAAAAAGAGGGCGCCTGGAACAAACTAGAGTTGCCAGGAAAATTCATGATCCTTCTAGAAACTAGTTGTACCACAACTATGTAAATCAATATGCCTTCATGTTTAATAAACATTCACACAGATGTCAGAACAGTAATAAAAGTCCATGAAATGGATTTAGCATGTACTAAATATATCTAATTTTTCAACAAGTCAGGGATCATAAACACACTGTACATAGTTGAATAAATAGAGTTCTTTAAAAAAAATTTTAACAAGTAAATACGAAGATTCAAATTGTGGCGAAATGCTACAAGGTCTTCAAATACCTATAGAATGATAGGTTTCTTTTTTGTGAGTGTAAAAACACTTAAATACACCAGTTCAACACTGTACATAGTGTTTTAGAAGTCATATAAAAAGATCAATTTTACAGTTTTATAATAAATTATATGGTAAAAGCAAAGTTATCCTTGTGACACATCAGGGATCATAAACACAATCAAACTGCTTGTAGTTTTACAGATCTTAAAAAGGATAAAATTTATAGTTGTATGCTGAAAAGGAAAGTTAGGAAAGTCTTAAAAGAATGTTGGAAGATATAAAAAAAATCAGTAATTAAAATCTACAACAAATATAATCATTTTTAGTTCTTTCTTAAGAAAAAACATATCACAATGAAATATTTCCAAATATTCAAAGATACACAAATATCACATACAAAAACTAAGATATTTTTTGCAGAAGCTATATAACTTGTAGACAGTTCTGAAATTTCATCCAGATTTGCAATAACAACAAAACAAGATAAACAGGTTCATTGAATCACCACACCTTGGCATTTGAGAGTTAACAGAATACTCTGAAAATGCATCTATCTAGGACTAAAATGTAACCCAATTCAATTATATTACCTTACATTATTTATAAAAAAACATTATTGTAAACTAGCCAGAGTACTTGCTTGTAACAAAGAATAAGAAATTGTGCTTCCATTTGTTTTTTCTTAACATAATAAACATCAAAAGTGCAATAAAAATACATAAAGATACCAATAGTGAAAATAAAGACATACTGTTTTCAAAAATTCTATCAATATCAAATTACATGGGGATGTATATTTCCATGTACCTATAAGGTCATGCAGTACTTACTAAGCACAATTTACTAACCATTTCCACGTACCTATACGGTTATGCAGTACTTACTAAGCACAATTTACTAACCATTTCCACGTACCTATAAGGTTATGCAGAACTTACTAAGCACAATTTACTAACCATTTCCACGTACCTATAAGGTTATGCAGAACTTACTAAGCACAATT
>NW_013670607.1:17559-19064 GCF_000517525.1 Limulus polyphemus | reverse complement strand
TACCTATAAAGTTATACAGTACTTACTAATACCAGTTTACTGACCATTTTCATGTACCTATAAGGTTACGCAGTACTTACTAAGCACAGTTTACTAACCACTTCCACATACCTATAAGGTTATGCAGTACTTACTAAGCACAGTTTACTGACCATTTCCACGTACCTATACGGTTATGCAGTAAGGTCAGTAAACTGTGCTTAGTAAGATTTCCACGTACCTATAAGGTTATGCAGTACTTACTAAGCAGTTTACTAACCACAAACAAATAAATAATGAACTTATTTACAGCGAACAAAATGAACAATTCCGGCACATAGATGTAAAATTATACACAGACTTTTATCTACATTAAAATACTTTTATTCACAAACTTTCGGCCCTCTTACTGGGGCCTTCATCGGACAACAACGTACAGAGTGATACAAATTTGTGGAATATTGCTTTAACCCTCTTTCCCCGGGTACCCTTTACTGCACATGATACAAGGTTTTAGTGTCTTAGATTCAAAATTTTATTAAACAACTTTTTGTTTATGTTATACCAATTAGAATAGCATAAAATCTTAGCTAATAATCCATACTTTAAAGTATAAAAGTTTTAATTTCTTAACTCGAGAAGGAAATATCTTAGAAAATCCTGAATTTCCACTGGTGTGACACGTTTGACACATTTTGTCTTAGCATGTCATCATCCCTATTTTATCCATCACCGTCGAAAATGTACGAAATTAAATGTAAAATACTCTCTATAAAATCATTATTGCTCATACAGATCATAATTTTTATAGCCTTCAATTTTGTTTGGTTACAGAGCTATCAAATTGAAATCAGACCACTCCTGCTACACCCACCTATCACATCCTATCTTTCACAATTCGTTGATAGTTCTCTCTTACGTTTCGTTATATATTACCTATAACCAATATAAAGTCAAGGTTTTCATCTATCAAATGGCGTATTGTATAACGTTGTGTTCTGAACAGATAACCATCAATTTCACTCCGAGTAGCAACATTGTTCTCGTGGGAAAGTTAACAACTAGCTTGGATGAATTTGTAACGGCTCTTGTCGAATAGTTAGAAAGTCAGGAATTTGTCTACTTTTTGCATGTTATTAGTCTATATTCTTTGATGTATTATCTAATTAAATAGAAATTGTTAAGTGCTTTACCATAATCACCAAAAAAAATCAGGCTTAACTCTTCTTGGCAATCGAGGGCAAGAAAAAAAAGATTGGGTAAGTACTTTATTTCTTGTTTTTCATATTTATTATTATAAAAGTAACTAAAATTAAAAGTACGGATCTTTTTAAGTTATTTAAGACTAGATTAGATGAAATAAGTAATCATAATAATATAATTAAAATGGTTCATGAGGCACGCACGCGAGCAGCTCATGGGTAATGTAATTCGATAGTGTAACGGGATTACACAAAGGAAATTTGAGGTTTTTGAGATGAGGAAAAATATTTTTAATTTTAACATGAAAATTACTTTGCACACAG
>NW_013670607.1:9724-16646 GCF_000517525.1 Limulus polyphemus | reverse complement strand
GCCCAATTTCATGAAGATATACCCAATATATTGAGAGTTAAGTATTAAATTTATATCAACTTTAAACGAGAAAAAAAGGGTCACGTGACTCTGTCAAATTGACCGACCCCGTTTTGAGAGTTAAATTATACAACAATCGTAACAATTTCTGACATCTGGTATTAAAGTTATTAAACATATAGAATTATGATGAATATAGAAGGTAAATTGATTACTTCAATATAATAAACATAAGGAAAATACAGTTATATTTATTATATAGAGCAATAACTTCAAAATTAAAGGTTAAATTTTTACCACAAAAAATAATGTTTTATGTCTTTCATAAGCGGTGTCCATTAAATATTGAATAATTGTTGACTGTTCTTTTTATTAATACCTATGTGGTGGTGCATTGACTTGTGCTTGAGTGGCAACAGCTTCTTTGATTTTTCTCAGTTCAGTTTTCTTCTCTATTATTATAGAACTTTTTAGATGTATTATATGGTCATTTTCTTGAACATGAAAAGTTAAAAAGCTGATGTGTTAACAGAACAGTTCTTAATATCTCTTTGAACCTTTTCTGTACCAGACATTGTGTTTCCCCAGTACCTGTCCTGTACCAGACATTGTGTTTCCCCAGTACCTGTCCTGTACCAGATGTTGTGTTTCCCCAGTACCTGTCCTGTACCAGACATTGTGTTTCCCCAATACCTTTTCTGTACCAGATGTTGTGTTTCCCCAGAACCTTTCCCATACCAGACATTGTGTTTCCCCAGTACTCTTCCTGTACCAGATGTTGTGTTTGCCCAGTATCTTTCCTGTACCAGACATTGTTTTCCCCCAGAACCTTTCCCGTACCAGACATTGTGTTTCCCCAGTACCCTTCCTGTACCAGATGTTGTTTTTCCCCAGTACCTTTCCTGTACCAGACTTTGTGTTTCCCCAGTACCTTTCCTGTACCAGACATTGTGTTTTCCCAATGTATTGTTTACTACACTCATACCAAGTGCTATAACTCTCAATCGTTTTGAGAACTAAGAACTAGGGATTTTATCTTTGTAAGACTGTTCAGTAAGTGTAGGAGGACTTAAGAAAACTACAGCAATGTTAAGTGTATTTGTTATCCTACGAAATATTTCTTCGAGGCCTGATATATAACGAAGAAATGCTTTTTTTCCTTTTCTTTGTGATTGTCAGGTTGTGGTTCATTAGTAGTTGGGACAGATGAACCATATAACACACGTTAAATCATTTTATCTGGATAACCATCATTCTTGAAAATTTTCTCAAGATGTTTAGGTAAAACGAGGAGTAAATACTTGTACCTCTAGATTTTAATAATTACAGTTGTTGTATGGCAGGAACGATACTGTGCCAAAAGCTCAAAAATAAAAGTATTTTAATCTAGTGAAAATATCATGTATAATTATACATATTAATCTACCTAAATTATGAGTCTCAAAAAACAATTACAGCACATAGATGTTGATGTACCAGTACTCAAACATAAGCCATATAATAACTTTTAGAAATAATAGTAGCACATGACTTTATAGCATCCCACATACAGACATATGATGTTATGATATCTACAAGTTGTTGGGAAACAAGTCAACAGATGTATGATGTTAAGATACTGGGAATATGGTTGTTCTGGATCATCCACAAGCTCTTTCTTCAGATCAATATAACCTGGAGTTTCATAACGCGGTTGTTGCCATGCAAGTGGGCTCTAGATTCCATTGGTTGAAATTAATGAATAAATGAAGTCCAAAAATTACCTTTAATTTCTAATTCTTATGTGTAAAAACTTTTTTCCACATAAGTTTTCAGTTTCTTCCTCAGTCTATAAACTTTCAGACGTATGGCACATCCACTCACAGATTCATGCTTTATATTGATGGAAGTTTATCCTTCAGACATATGGCACCATCCACTCACAGCTTCATGCTCTGCACTGATGGAAGTTTATCCTTCAAACCTATGGTACATCCACTCACAGCTTCATGCTTTGCACTGATCGAAGTTTATCCTTCAAACCTATGGTACATCCACTCACAGCTTCATGCTTTATATTGATGGAAGTTTATCCTTCAGACGTATGGCACCATCCACTCACAGCTTCATGCTCTGCACTGATGGAAGTTTATCCTTCAAACCTATGGTACATCCACTCACAGCTTCATGCTTTGCATTGATGGAAGTTTATCCTTCAAACCTATGTACCACATAAAATATATTTTTAATCCATTAAAATATGGATTATTAGCTATGATTTTATGCTTTATATTGATGTAAGTTTATCCTTCAGACGTATGGCACCATCCACTCACAGTTTCATGCTCTGCACTGATGGAATTTTATCCTTTTAGTTACTGTCTCAAACGTGTCCCCTTTTTCTCTCCTGTATGTTCACACCCACAACTATATATAATTTCATAAATTACTTCTTTTATTCTGTTGGCTGTTAAAAGAATACAGAATAGCTGGTCAGATTTCAACTGAATCTGAAATTTCTTGAAAGTTTTCTAAGTAGCACAGCTAAGCCTGATTTTTTTATTGGCTAGCATAGGGTTTGTTTTCAACTTAGATGTGCCTCATTTGTCATCAGAAAGACATTTCACTCCTAACATTACATGGTCGGTTTAGAAAGATGCAAATTATGCTTTTTTTACAACTTGTGTATAACTCAACTTGTTCATTTGTGTTCAGATTTTTGTGGACACCAGCTATGAGAAAATGGTGAATCATGACATCTGGTGAATAGTACAGACACTATATTTATATGATGCTATAAGTAAGGTGATGTTAAAGTATACATATCACCTGATGAATAAGCACTGACATTGAACATATCATATTTGTGTGATGCTATAAGATAACGTCATGTGAACTCTCAATACGTTTCCCGTGGGAACGAAGCTTGTACTAATAGAGAAACTGACAATTCTCTGTACAGAAAACGTAATATAATACATCACTCGATAGATGGAAATCTTGGCTTTTTATTAGTTATAATTAATATAGTATTAACCGTAAGAGAGAACTAGTGACAAATACTGAAAGAGAGGATGTGACAAGAGGGGTCTGATTTTCAATTTGATGGCTATATAGCCAAACAAGATTGAAGGTTAAAAAAAATTATGCTTTGTATGAGCAACAGTAATATTATAATGAGTAATTTATATTCAATTTCATACTTACTGGAGGGACAGTAAATAAATAAGAGAAGAGGGGATGCCTAAAGAAAAAATGTTACATTTCTCACACTAGGGGATATTCAGGATCTTTTTTAATATTGCCTTATAAAATAAAGAACTTAAAACTTGTATACTATTAAAATATGGATTATTAGCTATGATTTTATGTCATACTAATTGGTATTATGTAAACAAAAAAAATGTTTAATTAAATTTTGAAGGTAAAACATTAAAAACCTAGTGACATGCACTGTAAAGGATGCTTGTGGTGAAAATGTTAATCTGTTGCTTGCTAAGATAACATTCAGGACATCAATGTCACAAATAGACAGGTTGCTTAATAAAGACAGCCATAGTGCCTGAGTGAAATAAAACACATCTAACAATGAGTGAAATCTAAACATTTCAGTAGTTTCCATACAAAGAATGAATAACTAAATATTTACCTTAACTGCTTTTGAAGTTGTTCTCAGAAACTTCCTAACTACCAGGAGAGCAAAGTCTGTATCCTGGTCTCTCTCATGGACCTAAATATACAAAATAAAACAGATACAAACCAAATATATCAAAAGCTTACTGCAATTAATTATCACTTTTATTCATTTTCAAAAATACTAAATTCAAGAACATTACAACACATACAATGAGAAATTTGCTTCTTCTAAAATCTTTATAAACAGTATTCTAATTTTACAAATGTGGAAAAATCAAATTTCTTCCAATGACTAATCATTCTTTAAACAAGAATTTCTTAACTATAATAACTACATATTAATCAACCCATGCCTATATCCTTAGCATAGGTTAACTTCTACTCAGAAAACAACCACTTGTATAACACTATAATATCTTTATATTTCTGGTCAGATACTAACCTAAACTAAAAATATGTTTGTACAATGCTATTCTATCACTGTTAATACTGCTGGTTAGATATTAACCTACACTAAAAACATGTTTGTACAATGTTATTCTATCACTATTGAAACTTTTGGTTAGATACTAACCTAAATTAAAAACATGTTTGAACAATTTTATTCTATAACTATTGATACTCCTGTTAGATATTAACAAAAACTAAAAACATGTTTATACAATGTTATTCTATCACTATTGATACTGCTGGTTAGATACTAATGTAAACTAAAAAACATGTTTATACAATGTTATTCTATCACTATTGATACTTCTCCTTAGATACTAAACTAAAAACATGTTTGTACAATTTTATTGTATCACTGTTAATACTGTTGATTAGATATTAATCTAAACCAAAAACATGTTTGTACAATTTTATTCTATCACTGTTAATACTCGTGGTTTAATACCAACCTACACTAAAAACATGTTTGTACAATTTTTTTCTATAACTATTGATACTCCTGTTCAGATACTAACCTAAATTAAAAACATGTTTGTACTATGTTATTCTATCACTATTGATACTGCTGTTTAGATACTAACAAAAACATGTTTGTACAATTTTATTCTATCACTACTGATACTCCTGCTTAGTTTCTAACCTAAACTTAAAACATGTTTGTACAATTTTATTTTATCATTATTAATAATCCTGGTTAGATATTGATACTCCAGCTTAGTCATTAACAGAAACCAAAAATATGTTTATACAATTTTATTCTATCACTACTGATACTCCTGGTTGGATATTAACATAAACTAAAAACATGTTCATACAATTTTATTCTATAACTATTGATACTGCTGGTTAGATATTAACCTAAACTACAAACATGATTGTATTATTTTATTCTATTTTTTTGAAAATTAGAATGCAATATAAGAATAGTACTCCAACCAAGCTATGTTCAACATATGTTCTATATTTTGTCATATCTGTCATATGTTCTGTGTTTTGTCATGTTCGTCATATGTTCTGTGTTTTGTCATGTTCGTCATATGTTCTGTGTTTTGTCATATTCTTCATGTGGTTTGTCATATTCTTCATGTGTTTTGTCATATTCTTCATGTGTTTTGTCATGTTCTTCATGTGTTTTGTCATGTTCTTCATGTGTTTTGTCATATTCTTCATGTGTTTTGTCATATTCTTCATGTGGTTTGTCATATTCTTCATGTGTTTTGTCATATTCTTCATGTGTTTTGTCATATTCTTCATGTGTTTTGTCATATTCGTCATGTGTTTTGTCATATTCTTCATGTGTTTTGTCATATTCGTCATATGTTCTGTGTTTTGTCATATTCTTCATGTGTTTTGTCATATTCGTCATATGTTCTGTGTTTTCTCTTATCCCAGCTCTGGATTAAGCAAATTGCATTATACACTCTTTCTACCCATTGAAAATTTCTGAGAGACTGAATAAATAATGCAATGTTAAAAAAAATACATTGGACTTATTACTAATGCCTTATGACAAAAATAATTATTTGTATGATTTCACTCTACTACTATTAATAACTTTGGTTAGAAACTTTCCTAACTAAAAACAAAGGTGGAGGGGATGTGTGTGTGAGTATATATATATACAAATTAATCTACAGCTAATAAGAAATCCTTAGGTAAAATCATATCTACAATAACATATAGGTACAATTTTAATGGGGACTTACCTCATCTATTATGACATGAGTGTACATGTTCATGTTACGATTGTGGATAAGTTTCTGTAGCAAAACACCAGTAGTCACATAACTCAGGCGTGTGTCATCAGAAGTTTGACTGTCCATGCTTACCTAAGTTTCAGGTTTTATTAGCTTCATGTCCTTATATTTCAATTTGTTGATGTTATTCATTAATTCTCAAATCTTAACTTCATATTAGATTATTTTACAATATCTTATTGTTCAAAAAATACAAGTGTCATGAATTTAAACAAACCTTTAAAATTACAAACACATAAATAACATTTTTTTCAAAAATATAAATATATATGTGTAAAAATATATATAGATTCTCATGTTTAATGATTAACAAAAACATCTATTTTTCAAGCTTACAATATCAGTTACCCTTAAGCTGACTTTTTGTCAGAACTCTTCAAAACACAAGTAAAAAACATTTTTACCCATTGACAGCATTAATTCATCATTAAAACCAACTATCTGGAAATATCCATTGATAATCAGGGTTAACAACTACTTCCTCTGCATATTTGTTATGTCAATTAATGGCTAAAAAATCAACACCATTTATGATACCATCCATTCTAACGAGTTACAACATCAACTCACTATTACTAACAAACAAATAACAATTCACCAATAACCAACATTCACTCTGATCATTTTAAACACTGAGTGTATACAGTGTTAATTCATTAATATCCAACATTCACTCTGTTCATTTTAAACAGTGAGCATGTATACAATGTTAATTCACCACTAACCAGCATTCATTCTGTTCATTTTAAACAGTGAGCATGTATACAATGTTAATTCATCAATAACCAGCATTCACTAAGTTCATTTTAAACAGTTAGCATGTATATAATGTTAATTCATTAATAACAAACATTCATTAAGTTCATTTTAAACAGTGAGCATGTATACAATGTTAATTCATCAATAACAAACATTCACTAAGTTCATTTTAAACAGTTAGCATGTATACAATGTTAATTCATCAATAACAAACATTCACTAAGTTCATTTTAAACAGTGAGCATGTATACAATGTTAATTCATCAATAACAAACATTCACTAAGTTCATTTTAAACAGTTAGCATGTATACAATGTTAATTCATCAATAACAAACATTCA